>NC_083881.1:56925988-57226088 GCF_032452875.1 Bos javanicus | reverse complement strand
ACTTTGGAAAATCAATGTTGAAAAATCTGGAAAAAAAAGGAATCTATGATAGATGTTTAAAGTTATAATATCTAGAAATGTAATGTCCTTGTTTTGTTTTAATGCCTATATTGGGTAAAACTACATTCTATCAGTGATGTTCTAATTTTGCTTCTTCTCCAGTACTTTAAAATAATGAAAAGAGGAAAGATTCAGTCAGGATTTGGATGGTTATCTATCTGTGATGCAAAGGAGGAAACTGCTTCACTGCCAATAGATGGGACTACGCTGACTATAAAAATCCTTTTATCTTTTGAAGATACTTCAAAATGTTGACTTTCAAAGAGCAAGTGGTATTTGGGTGAAACAAATTCATTTTTCATAATCCAGTGTGCCCATCCTAAGAATGTTTCATCTAACTATAATACTATCAGCCAGCTCAATGTATTAGCCAGAAAAAAAGGCAAATAACGGAGGCAAAAGCAAACAGAGTGGATTCTAGACACCCATAGATACGAGAAAATAGTAGTCCAGGTAATAGTTGCAAACTTATTATTTTTACCTTCACTAATTTGATAAATATTTACTACAGCCTACCAGGCTCCTCCATCCATGGGATTTTCCAGGCAAGAGTACTGGAGTGGGGTGCCATTGCCTTCTCATTAAGCAACTGCTGCTGCTGCTGCTAAGTCGCTTCAGTCATGTCCGACTCTGTGCAACCCCATAGATGGAAGCCCACCAGGCTCCCCTATCCCTGGGATTCTCCAGGCAAGAACACTGGAGTGGGTTGCCATTTCCTTCTCCAATGCGTGAAAGTGAAAAGTGAAAGTGAAGTCGCTCAGTCGTGTCTGACTCTTAGCGACCCCATGGACTGCAGCCCACCAGGCTTCTCCATCCATGGGATTGTCCAGGCAAGAGTACTGTAGTGGGGTGTCATTGCCTTCTCCTATTAAGCAACTAATATATATCAATTACTGGATTAGGAAGTGAGGCCACACAGAGGAACAAACAACATTTACACTGAACAGACAGTTTTAATAGTCTAACAGGTATTACCTACCTATTCCTCACACACACAAAAATAATAAAGTGGGTACTTTTTAATCCTCATTTTACAGATGAGCAAACTAAGGGAGAAACAAATTAAGAAATACGCCCCAAAGTCAACCTGTAGTAAGCAATGCAGCCAGGAACCCCATCAGTGTCATGTATCTCCTCAGTCCCCGATCTTACTACAATTAGGATATAAAGGGATACAGGATAGAGTAATAAATTATGGAGTAAATGACCTTAAAATTATTATGTATTTATATTTAAAGTGAGCTTAGCCATTGAGCTAGGAATTCCACTATGAAGAATTTATCTCAAGAAAACACTTGGACAGATTTACAAAATTATGTATTTAACAATGAACATTTCATCTTTGTCTGAGATAATGAAGAACTGGAAATAATCCTCTATCTGTTGATTTGCTTTTAGCTGCAAGTAATAGAATTATTGACTAACGTGACTTAAACAATAGGAGTTTTCTCAGCTTATAAGAATTACTGGGAAAAAAAAAGGTTCTACAGTTAGTTCAGAAGCTCAGGAATGTCAAAGATCTTAATCTTCATACACTATTATTCTTGGCATAATTTTGTTCTTAGGCTTCATTCCTCATGGTCACAAGAAAACTTCTGCAACTTCAGGCATCACACCTCACAAAATCACATCCGAAGTCAGGAAGAGGACAGTTTCTCCAAGCATGTCAATTTCTTACCTAGTAGGAAAACCAGGTTTGGGTTTCACGCCCTATGCTTTAGCTGTAAAGAAGACCGAAAAAGTGAGTAACTGGCATTGCAGCCCCTATTAAGGGAAGCAGGAAGGAAGAAAAGGGGAAGCTGTTGTATTGGCAATCAACTGGGCCAGCAGAAGCTTCAATGTCTAAAAACAGAACATCCATATAGTATGATCTTGTGCTGCTACTATAAATGACAATATAGATAAAGAGTCAATTACATGAGGAAAAAAATTAAGATTTAAGAAATCTGATGTACAAAAGATATACACCAAAATCCTAGCAATGGTTATTTCTTTGTGATAAGAGAGGATTTTTAGTTTTTTGTATTCTTATAAAATAGTAACATAAATTGCTTTCATAGTAAAAAATTCCAGTTTTGAAAAACAATATAATTCAAGGAGAAAAAATATTTCCTATCATAATATGAATGTTCTTTGGCTCAGCTTGGAAGTACAGAGTTGAACAGTCGAAAAATGAACAAGACATTTGAATCAAATTTTGTTTTGCATTACTGTCATGAAGAAATGAAAGAAAGACAAAAGAGAAATCAAGCAAATGGTCACTGGAGAATTTTAAATGTGGAAAAATAAAAATGTTTTGCTAAGAGATGATGATACAACTAAAAGATTTAGAGAAAGAACTGTTGCAACTCAATATATTAGAAGCATTGCTCTATGGATTTCATCTCTCATGAGAATGCCTTTTACTCTTGCCAAGATCAGCTTTTATGCAAAAATTAAAATAGTTTAAGAGAAGAAGGAAAATACTCTTATTTGGGGGAAAGTAATTCACAGTTTTAACAGCATGATGATATAGGCCAATATTTTAGTGTTTAGTTAAAACAAATGGCTAACACTTTTCTTGGTTTTTCATTGAACATTTTAAATCATTTTAATTACATAAGTTATGCATAAATACTTCCCACTGCACAAATTTCAAATACCACTGAAGAATAAAAGTAGATAATAAAATTCATATTTCATTGTCCCAACAATACTTGGCTTGTCTCCCTCCAAAGAAACAACCACTCTTAAATTTAGGATTTCTCTCTTCATATATTTTCTATATATTCAGGTTTTTTAAATCTTAATTAAATCATACTGTACACAGTTATACCATGTGCTTTTTACAACATACAAGTATGTCTCATATATCCCTATATGTCATTATATAGAGATCTCTCTCACATTTTTCAGGAGTTATCAAATCTGTTTAAACATTCTTCCTTTGATGGATATTTAGATTATCTTCAGTACTTTGCTTGTATAAAAAATGCTGCAATTAACATTTTACATATCAAGTTTTGTTCACATCAAAGGATAGTTTAGTAGTGCAAGGTTTTAGAAGTGAAATTACTAACTTTAAATATACATTTAACATTTTGATAGAAGTGACACAATGCCTTCCAAAACTGTTGTACCAATTTCACACTCCATTTACCAGAGTTTGAATATGCTTGTTGTTTCCATCTTTAGCAGCACTGAACATCAACAGATATGGTAATATCATTGTATTTAATTCATATTGTGAGTACTAATGCTGCTGCTGCTAAGTCGCTTCAGTCGTGTCCGACTCTGTGCGACTCCATAGACAGCAGCCCACCAGGCTCCTCTGTCCCTGGGATTCTCCAGACAAGAATACTAGAGTAGGTTGCCATTTTCTTCTCCAATACATGAAAGTGGAAAGTGAAAGTGAAGTCGCTCAGTCGTGTCCGACTCTTTGTGACGCCACGGACTGTAGCCTACCAGGCTCTGATTTTCCAGGCAAGAGTACTGGAGTGGGTTGCCATTTCCTTCTCCAGTGAGTACTAACAGTTAGGTTTAACTTTCTATCATGTGTTTACACAAATAAACATTTATACTAATAGCAGTGGCCTAGATTTAAATTGGGCAATTATTTCATGAGAACATGATGGGTTGATCCCATGATATATTAGCCATAATCATCTTTATAGAGATATGTACTCTATACGTACTCTCAAGTACTTCATATTCTTATAATTATAAAAGTTATATATACAATATATAAAAAGTTGCATATATATGTATATGTATATATATGAATCAGACATGACTTAGCAATTAAACTATATATATGTATATATACACACACACATTAATTGTAGTAGATTTTTACATGCAGAAACATACAAAGAATGAAGCATACATAATCTATAATTTTACACCTTTACTCAGTAACCTTTTCATATTCTACTATATACAATTATATATGTATATAGGATGTATGTGTGTTAGTTGCTCAGTGGAGTCTAACTCTTGGCGACCCCATGGACTGTAACCTGCCAGGCTCTTCTGTCCATGGAATTCTCCAGGCAAGAATACTAGAGTGGGTAACCATTCCCTTCTCCAGGGGATCATCCTGACCCAGGGATCGAATTGGGGTTTCCTGCATTGCAGGCAGATTCTTTATCATCTGAACCACTAGAGAAGTCCATATGGTATGCACATGTAATATATAATATAGCTTCATTATACATATATCTATTGGAAGATATTTCTTTTTATGTGTGTTTGTTTCTTTTTTTTTTTTTTATTTTGGCTGTGTCATGGGATATATGGGATCTTAGGTCCCCTACTAGGGATTGAATTCACAATCTCTGCAGTGCAAGCATGAGATTTTAACAACTGGACTGCCAGAAAAGTCTCAAGACATTTGTTTTTAAAACTGAGATCATACTGTACATATTATTTCATATCTTTGGTCTCATAACAGTATTTTATAAATACTATATTATGCTTTTACATTAATTGATCTTCAAATTATGGCTGCCATATTGCTATGTCACAAACTTATTAGCCAGGGCTTTATTTTGCACTGAACTTATAAGCTATTCAATTTTTTTTAATTTAAAATGAGATCTGCTAAAGATTCTTGCAAGTAAAATTTTATATACCTCTCTCTTTCCTTCATATAAATTATTATAAGTAAAATTATTGGCTGAAAGAATATAAATATATTTAAATCTTGGGATTTCTACTTATATTTTAAACTATACACATGTGTGTGTAAGTTAATATTTTATACTCCCACTAGTGATCTTTGAGGTTGATCATATTTCTACAAGCTTCCAACAATAGGTATGAAATAGTTTTTAATCTTTCATACTTTAATAGATTAAAATATTACATTGCTTAATTAGAATTCCTATAATCACAACTTATATTGAGCATTTTATCATATATGTTTGAGTTTAACTATTTATATTCATTCTTCATTGAATTTCCTAGATATATTTTCTGTTTTCCAGTTCAGTTGTTTACTTTTTCATATTGAATCATAAAAACTCTTATTAAAGATATTAGCATTCATTTCTGGATTCTTTTTTTGTCATTTACTTCTTTAATACATCTGCCATATAAATAAGGTACAGATTCTATTTAAGCAAAACTATGTGACAATATAAATGGAAAACAAATATTGAAAACAATTGTTCTAAGTTTAGAAATCTTGAAATATACATGGGCAATGTTCATGCTTATTGTGCATTCTTATTGTGATATTTTCAAATAACCATCAATAGCCAAAATTATGTGAAATTCCTTTTTGAGTGTTCTAGAATCAAACTAAGTTAGTAGCCTCTTCAAGAAAGTGTTCAGTATCTTAATGAAATATGCATTATTTTCAACACTAATGCTTAAGTTTTGAAGTAAGATAAAGGAAATTCAAATTATGCTTTGTGAACTTTAGTAAGATACTTCTCTGTGTTTCCTTTTCGTCACTTATAATAATACATATGGATAATAAAACTAGCTATCTTACAGGGTTTTTAAAAAATAATTGAACTGCATAATTTAATTGTGTAAAACACTCAGAATTATGCTAAGTTGGAACAAAATTGTTATTCTATACATCATAATAATAATTACTCTAGAATTATTTTTATTGCTTAACAAAGAAAATCCTGTACCATTAAACTGACAGCAAACAAAAAGTAATTTTATATAAAGTCTATCTCTTTTGGTCAGTTTATGTCTGATGAAAGCCTGCAATATATTGGTCTTTGGAGAAAGCATGAGCATCTTTGAAGTACTGGTGACTCAGATTGATGTGTTCCTTCCTCTTTGGTGTTCATTCTTTTCCCTTGAACAATTGAAACAGAAAAGACATGGCCTAAGGACATTCTTTTCCACAATGTCGCTTCCACAGATTTGACCCAGACCATGCATATGGCTCCCAGTAGGCGGATTTTATTTAAATGAATGAGACTGTCCAATGTTTAATTCATGACACAAGAATCTAAATGCACACTTATAGAGAGGGTAGATCAAAATGCAACTCATTGGGGATCTTAGTTTTATAAACTGCAGGCTGCTCCCTATAAAGTAGACATACAAAATATGAAAATGCATAATTCAGTAAACATTCTTATATTTAGAACGTATGCAAATACCAAAGAGTGATGGACTGCCTCTAAATTTCTATCACTGCCTTGTAACTTTCATTTCTGCTCATTACTGACAAGGTTTCACACACAATTTAAAAGCCTGTTTTTAGAGAAAAAGAGGATAGATGGAAACACTGTGTTTGAGCATCCCAAGAACCTGCCAGCCTACCTGGACCTTATTCAAGTGCTCTGCTCCCCCAGTCCCTTGCGTGGAAATAGGTGGTTAACTCTAAGAGAGGAAAGAAAACATAACATGAAAGTCTTCTCAAAAAAACACATCTGAGAAAGCTCAAAAGAGTGAATAATAGAAAACAGCCAACACTTGGCCTCTTGGGGTTGATAACTCTGTTTTTCTTTCCTCCCCCTCCTACTGCCTGCCTGTTGGTCACTTCACTACTTCTTGGTACATCTAGGAGAGGGGGAATGTGTGTAGGGTCAGACAGGGAAAGGAAAAGATCATCAGTCAATTTTGCATCTTGTTGGTGGTTCTAGACAATGGTTGAGTTGAAGCAGAAGACGACAATGAGGATTAAGGGTTATTTGTGACTTTCAAAGACCTTTGTTCCTTTAATATTATGAATACTCAGCAGTGGGCTGCAGGTTCATTCCTTCTTACTCATGCACATGGAGAAAATGAATTCAGTAAGCATTTCCTTAGAGTCCAGTAGTCACAGCTCTGACTGTTAAGAGTAATGTATAGAAATGCTATTGTCTTCTTAAAAAAAAAGAAAGAAAGAAGAAAAGAAAAAGAGCAATTTAGGTCAGACAAAATTAGAGGAAGCCAAAATCCAGCTGTTTTTAGTATTTATCCAATATTAGTAACATTGTGGTTTTTCAGTAACAATATAAAATTGTACTTTCAGAGGTGTTTTTCCATTTAATTCCCTAACTCCTAAATGTTTGCTGTTTTGTCCATATGTTTCTAGTTGTATACATTGAATATTTTTAAAACACCATTTTGCAACATGTATTTCATGTTCAATAAGACTTTTTTGGTTATTATTAGAAAGCAGAAATTATGATTTGTAGAGGGAAAATTTACAAGTTTGAAAAGATTGCTTTTGAGGTTTTGCTTCACTTCATTTCCTTTGATGTCTTTTAGAAAGAAAAATGTATTCCTCCATCAGATACTAAAAAGAGCCTTCATGCTGAAAATATAAAAACAGAGCAGCAGACAAGGTTGGGAGGTGAGGGCTCTGCTGTCTTTATGAACTGCTACTGTTCAAAATCAACCCACCCAACCCCGGGAAAGTACAGCTACTGCAATGAAAGATGTTTAAATAGTGATAATGGATTGCAAATAAAGGGACTCTTATCTTTGGAATTTTGAAGTAGACACCAGGAAGCAGTCCAAATTTAGTTTAAGGCTTACCCCTAAAGCTGAACTTTCATCTTTTATATGTCAGTCTGTGCTTATGTGCTTTGGGACTACATAAAGTAGCTTTAGAAGCCTGGCTAATCACATTAAAAGAAAACAAACAGCAATTTACATAAAACCCAGAAATTTGGGGTAAGATTATTTTTTTGTACTTTTCTCATGAGCACAGTGTCAAATGGATGAGGGAAAGATGTAACAATGGCACAAAAGTGTGTCACAGACAGCAGAATAATAAATCTTACTCCATTATTCATTCCTTCATCTTATTCAACATTCATTCATTTATTCATTTGTTCACCTATTATTTTACTACCAGTAGTTGCTCATCAAATTGGGAAAGATAAAGTAATTATGATCAGAGATAAAGCTCATTTTCAAATAATTCATGTACCTCCTCTCTCTAATTAATCCAAAGGCAGCTGATAAAAAGAAGATTAAATGGCTTCAGAAATGGTAAATGAGATTCTAACCTGGAGCAAAAGAAGTTTCTTTCAATAGGCTCAGGTTTTTCTCTTAACTCTTAACTAAACTAGTGGCCCCCAAATCAATTCTTTGATCTCTAACTGATATACTGTGTCACCTCTCCATCAAAAAAAGCACCTTCTTATGCACCACTTTTCACATTCAGACACCGTTAGTGCGGCTCATCTCTCAGCTTGGAATCTCAGGATGCATCATCTCAGTGGGACTCTGGCCAGTGGTTCTAGACACCTTCCTCCAGGTTTCTAGAGGCTCTGTTCTGGTCTGCTAAGGCCCTCTCTGTTCCAGGCTCCACTGAGCTCAATCTGGGGACTCGGTTTCCCCTTCCTCAAAATGGCTTCCTCATTATCAAGAGTTCCTGTGCTCTTAGTGCTCTGCTTTTACTCTCATGGGCAAAGCTCCCCAAGCACATAACCAGGGGCAATGACTTACAGCATTCCTTCCTGCCAATATCTTCACATTTCAAACAGGGTTATTTTTCATATCTGAAATGCCTTCTCATGTCCTTTTCCCTTAGCACCCTGTTTATTTCCTTCTAAATTTTCTGAACCCTCACTTAAAATTGTACTTATTTTATGTTCTTTTCGTCTAACTAGACTTTGAGTCTTGTGAAAAGTAGAAACATACTGATCCTACTTATTGTTAGATATTCTGGGTTTTGTATAATACCTGGCATACAGTAATTACTAATATATATGTGCTGAATAAATTCACTCATTCATCCATCTATTCATCCATCCATCCATTTATCCATACATCCATCCAAAATCTTTTGAGCCAGATGCTCTGCTAGGAAATGGGGACATTATGACAGACCCAGGGGAAAAGAATTAGGGCCAAGAGGGCCTTTTGATGCCCTTCAAATCACACTTTGCTGGCAGCTGCTTACAGCATTTGTGCAGGCCAGCCCTGGACAAAGGTTAGAGGGGTGAAGCATGAGTAAGGATAGAGCTCACAAATCATTGGTTCTTGACACTTCCAACAACTCTGAAAGTATTTGGAAATGTTACCTTCAACTTCAAGGCTCCAGGACTCACCCTGCCAGGAAGTCTTTTGACATTCTAACCCCATACCTTCCTCCCCCACCACTGACTCATGGCAATTGGCAGATCTCAGGATTGATGGTCTAGAAATTGAAGAGAAAGTCCCTAGGTCAGGGTCCTAAGGCTCTGGAATTCCCTCCCTCCCATGTTCTGCTTTCTTCTACACAAGGCATCGTGCCAAAAGAACCCTTTTTATCCCTAGAGTCTGCAAGTGACATATAAATATCCAAAACTTCTGAACCTTTCTTTCTCTCATTTAGCAACAGGGCCTTAATTGTTTTGAATCTGTCTTATCTAAAAAAGTTAGGTGCATATTTGAATCTGAGAATTATATAGAAAAAAGGAAACTGTAAAAAAAGAGATTAAATTAACTAAAATCTTCTAATGCTATGTTAATTATACATCCCAGTAACTTTCAGACTATGTATGAGACTAGCAAGAGATTTGACAAAAAGAAAAAAGAAGAAATGTGGTAGTTTCTCCTGATAGTACAAATATATTTCTGTTGTTTAGTTGCTAAGTTGTCTGACTCTTTGCGACCCCACGGACTGTAGTCTGTCAGGCTCCTCTGTCCATGAGATTTTCCAGGCAAGAATACTGGAGCGGGTTGCCATTTTCTTCTCCAGGGCATCTTCCTGACCCAGGGATTGAACCTGTGTCTCCTGCACTGCAAAGCACATTTTTTTTTTTTTAACCCCTGAGCCACCAGGGGAGCCCCAGTACAAATACACTGGCAGTACAAAATAAATTTAACTATCAGTTCGGTTCAGTTCAGTTCAGTCACTTAGTCGTATCTGACTCTTTGCAACCCCATGAATCGCAGCACACCAGGCCTCCCTGCCTATCACCAACTCCTGGAGTTCACTCAGACTCACGTCCATTGAGTCAGTGATGCCATCCAGCCATTTCATCCTCTGTCATCCCCTTCTCCTCCTGCCCCCAATCCCTCTCAGTATCAGAGTCTTTTCCAGTGAGTCAACTCTTCGTATGAAGTGGCCAAAGTACTGGAGTTTCAGCTTTAGCATCATTCCTTCCAAAGAATACCCAGGACTGATCTCTTTTAGAACGGACTGGTTGGATCTCCTTACAGTCCAAGGGACTCTCAAGAGGCTTCTCCAACACCACAGTTCAAAAGCATCAATTCTTCGGCTCTCAGCTTTCTTCACAGTTCAACTCTCACATCCATACAAGACCACTGGTATAATTTAACTATAAGTTGGCTAATTATATATTAGTCAAGATGATATCTTTTTTTTCCCCCCTCTGAGACTTTACTAAACTATGGTTATGTTTCTTTGCCCAGTTATTGTTTATCTCTTATATCTATTATTAAGCTTTTCAGCTTTATAAAATATTATATAGTTGTTTGTGCCTACTAATTTTCATATTACATTTTTGTAGGTCTCTATGTTAAAGAATCTTCCTGCAATGTGGGAGACCTAGGTTTGAGTCCAGGGTCAGGAAGATCCCTTGGAGAAGCAAATGGCAACCCAGTCAAGTATTCTTGGCTGGAAAATCCCATAGACAGAGGAACCCGGCAGGCTACAGTCCATGGGGTCACAAAGAGTTGGACACGACTGAGTGACTAACACTATCACTTCATAATTATTCTTATTTTAGAGATATAGTGGGAGAAACAAATCTGTTTCAAAGAATCTGAAGGAAATTAGTGAATATAAAATTGGTAAATGAAGGTTAAGAGCTCAAAAATCCTTAAGGGCTGGTTCAACTATTCTGTAAATATTTAAAGATCTATTTTACAACATTCATGATATAAGAGAACTGATGTAATTCTCCACATTTGTTTTTGCCTAAGAAGAGAATGTTTAGACATACCATTTGCAGGAAAAAAAAAAAAAGGAGGTTAATCGATAGATTTCAATCTCTTGCTGTTTTAAGTCGCTTCAGTCATGTTTGACTCTGCGATACTATGGACTGTAGCCTGCCAGGCTCCCCTGTCCGTGGGATTCTCCAGGCAAGAATACTAGAGTGGGTAGTCTATCCCTTCTCCAGGGGATCTTCTCGACCAAGGGACTGAACCCGCATCTCTTATGCCTCCTACATTGGCAGGCTGGTTCTTTACCACTAGCACCACTTGGGAAGCCCTTCAATCTCTTACACCAGTGCTTACAGATGGAGTTTTGACTCCCATGTTGTCTCCAAGTTATTTCAAGTACGCTAGACAATTTTCAAAGATCATAAAAGCCAATTAAATATATCATAAAAATTGAGAAAAAATTGGTATACAATTATTCAAAATTCAACATGTATCTCTTTAGTCCTTATTATGTATTATCTCAAGATGTTGTTTGTGCCCTCCAAGAGTCTCTGTTTCCCCCAGTCCTGTGGGAGTTCTGTAATAAAATCCCGCTGTTCTTCAAAGTCAGATTCCCTGGGAATTCCCAGTCCCTTTGCTGGATCCCCAGGTTGGGATGACTGATGTAGGGCCTAGAATCTTTGCAACAGTGTGAGAACTTATTTGGTATTATTGTTCATCAGTTTGTGGGTCACCATAGAAAAGCTATGACAAACCAAGAGAGTGTACTAAAAAGCAGAGACATCACTTTGCTGACAAAGGTCTATATAGTCAAAGCTATGGTTATTCCAGTAGTCATGTATGGATATGAGAGCTGAACCATAAAGAAGGCTGAATGCCAAAGAATTGATGCTTTTGAATTGTGGTGCTGGACAATACTCTTGAGAGTCCCTTGGATAGCAAAGAAATCAAACCAGGCAATCCTAAAGGAAATCAACCCTGAATATTCATCAGTAGGACTGATGCTGAAGCTGAAACTCTAATACTTTGGCCACCTGATGTAAAGAGCTGATTCACTGGAATAGATCATGATTCTGGGAAAGATTGAGGGCAGGAAGAAAAGGGGGTGGCAGAGGATGAGATGGTTAGATGATTAGCGTCGCCAACTCAATGGACATGAGTTTAAGCAAACTCTGGGAGATAGTGAGGGACAGGGAAGCCTGGCATGCTACAGTCCATGGGGTTGCAAAGAGTTGGACATGACATAGTGACCAAACAGCAACAACAATGTATTATCTAACCTATACACTTCAATAAAATCAACACTTTTAAAATGTGTACTACACATATTCAGTATAAAATATATGAATCAAACTAAAATAAAAGACTATACAGAAAATTCAGGTAAAAGAAAATCCTATGGTTATTAAACTTAAAACAATCTTTTGATTTAAAACCAAAACAAAATGAAATCAGCAACTGAATTACCACTGCCTAATAAAAAAGAATGTACGAGCTTAAATAGGCTAGAATGTTTTTTAATGGCTATGAAAAAATGAACTAGCTCAAACTGGCAGAAGCAATTAGGGAATATGTTGGCTCAGACAGTTCAAAGCCAAGATCAGCTTTAATATCAGTTGATACAACTACTTGGAGATGTAATCAAGAACCCATTATCCTTCTCTTCTTTCTAACATCTATGGTATTGGGCTTCATCCTAAAGCTAGTCTTCCCATGGCTGTCTGGTAGTAGGAAATCATCAGGCTACATGCTTCCCTGTGTGTTTTGGATCAGGATTTCTCCACCTCGACACAATTAACTCCAATGACATTTGGACCACATCTTTCTTTATTATGCTGTACTGAGCCTTGTAAGATGCTGACCTTCATCCTTGACCTCTACCCACTAGATGCCAATAGCATTCCCCAAGTTGTGACAATCAAAAATGTCTCCAGACATTGCCAAATGTTCCCTGGGAGGTCAACTGCCAACAGTTGAGAATCACTGATAAGGTTTTCAATACAGGAAAATTTTTCCAAAAGCCCTTGGAAAACATCTCAGATAAAATCAACCTAAATTGCATGGCCATACTGAAATCAACCATAGCCAACAAGATTAGAAATACTTTCATTAGCATTATATCCCAATCAAATTGGGGTTGGGGGGTGAGGGATATATTCTTTCATTAGAACTAATCAGGTCAAATTCCTGGTAATAGGAGTTTCCCTTCATAAGGGAAGGTGGATTCCTGAACAAAATCAGAAATGTATTAAAAAGAAACAAAGATGTTACTGGATTCAGAATGAAATTCACAAAACTGTTCCTCAGAACAAACAAGATAGACTCTGATGTGCATTTATAAAGAAATTACTCAAGTAAATCTTCATAGAGAAACCCAGAGAATTGTGGTTGACTCGTTTATTTAAATCTTTATTGCACACACAGGAATGCTTCTCTGTGGTTTGCCTACTTTGATCACTCTCTGTTCCTAGCAGATGGAAAAGTAGATAGCTCATAGATTTTTATAAATATTTATTGAATAAATGAATAAGCAAATGCCAAATATCAAGCTCCTACCATGCATTGGGCAGGCTTCCCATGTGGCGCTAGTGGTAAAGAACCTGCCTGCCAATGCAGGAGACTTAAGAGATGTGGGTTCAATCCCTGGGTTGGGAAGATCTCCCGGAGGTGTACACGGCAACCCACTCCCATATTCTTGCCTGGAGAATCCCACAGACAGAAGAACCTGGCAGGCTACAATCCATAGCATCACACAGAGTCGGACACAGCTGAACCAAGTTAGCACGCATGCACCATGCACTGGGTACCATTCTAGATTTTGAAAGTAACCCTTCTTAAAGAGGAGATATAGCAATCAATAAATTGACGTGGTCAATATGTAAAACAAGCCTGGCTTGTGACATTACTAGGAACATCAGAATTTTTCTGTTTTGATCTTTCTCCTTATTTAGTTGAAGGAGGAAAGTTCACTCCAGCCCTAGATGAAACAGTAGTGGGCCTAATACCGTTCCATTGTGCTGTGCTCAGTCATGTCTGACTCTTTGCAACCTTATGGACAATAGCCTGCCAGGTTCCTCTGTCCATGAGAATTCTCCAGGCAAGAATACTGGAGTGGATAGCCTATCCCTTCTCCAGGGGATCTTCCTGACCTAGGAATCAAACTGGAGTGTCCTGCATTGCAAGCAGATTCTTTACCATCTGAGCTACCAGGGAAGCCCACTATTTCATCACCTCTCAGGTAATTCAGCCTGCAGTTACTTTAAATTGCAAATATGATCTTAATCAGAAATTGAGTGATTAGTCCAAGGTAATTACTAACAATTTAAATATTACTTGGTATTAAGTCTTCCTCTCCACCTCCCTTGTAACAGCTTTAGACTGGAAGGCAAAGTCCTGATCCCTCTGCCTCCCATCCTCTAATCCCTTGAACATATTTTGTTCCCCTGGTAGCTCAGAAGGTAAAGCGTCTGCCTACAGTGCAGGAGACCCGGATTCGATCCCTGGGTCAGGAAGATCCTCTGGAGAAGGAAATGGCAACCTACTCCAGTACTCTTGCCTGGAAAATCCCATGGATGAAGGAGTGTCGTAGGCTACAGTTCATGGGGTCACAAAGAGTTGGACACGACTGAGTGACTTCACATACATACAGGTGAAAAAGAAAACTAGGGAAGCCAAGAAATGGGTATCTGGGAAACACTGTTGGGACCAAAGTGAGTGAGGTACTTGCCTCAGGCACAAAATTTAACCCCAAACTCCAAAACAAAAATAAATAACACATAATATTTAAGTTTCTATAAAATTGATATTAAAATATTAGTGTCAATATTAATGCTAAAATATTTTAACAAAATATTTTTAAACCAAAAATAATTTTTAAAAATCCATTATGCACAAAATTCAAGTGTTAAATAAACAGCGTCAGTGACAGTGCCTTGGTGAGCCATACCGGAGCTTGGGGCAAAAAGAAAATTATCAGTAATACTAAGTTAGGGCAGTGAGGCTTCTCAAAGGTGGATGGATTTCAGAGATATCTCATAGATGGAATGATAAAGATTAGTAATTGACTGATGTGGCAAATTGTATAGTTACTCTAATTATTGGGAAAGGGAACACGGGAAGACAAGTAGGTTTAGTAGTTAAAGTAAATTCAGGAATAACGTGATTGTGTTGAGATTATGGCACCTGAAACTCTTTCATCTGATCATGATGTCCAAAAGGCTCTTGATACATCTGTGTAAGATTTATAAGAACACCTTTAACAGCATTAATTGTGACATCAAAGAACCCTCAACAGACCTTGAAGGGAGAATGCTCAATGGAGACAGTTCTTTGGGATCTGGTGGAAAGATATAAGTGAGGTCCCCAAAACAATGGAATCTAAGTAAACAGCTTCTAGAAATCCATTTTGATTCAGACTAAAATGCAGATTAAAATTCAGGTTAAAAAGGAGACTGGCTAAAGGAATAAATGAATTATGTGTCCCAACAATTATTTCCTATTCACACTGTTTCATTCAATCCACTTTTTGACAAAAATCAAAGAGTAGACAAGTTGAAGTTATTACCTTTGGAATGGACTATGAGTTCAGTCATTTGTATTGCAGATTAACAGCAGAGAAAAACCAACTGACTAGACAACACTTCTTTAATATTATAGAAATTTAACTAAACTTTTTCTGCCTATGATAGTAAGAAGGCCAGGGCTGTGACACAGTTTACTGTAAGTTTTTAAAACATGATTTCTCTCTCATGACTACAGAAATCCCTCAATACTCTGGCAACAAAATACCTGATTATAAACAATAGTGATGGAAGCACAACCTTCAGGAGAGTTAATGCTGCAGTATGTGGTGAGGTACTAAATAAACCTACCTAATATATGAACAAGAGAGATAATGCATTAAATTTATGGAATAATGAACAGAACCTCTTTTGGAGAAATTGGTCTTAAACCATTCTATCTGACAACTGCAACATAACAGAAATTCTCACTGCCACCACTACTAATAAACCAACTTTATAAATTAATGAAAAAATCATGTATTAGGGTATACAGAGGAAGGGATACAAATCCTAAAATGTGATAAAATAAACATTTTAAAACCTTAGGAGTCAGTTTTAGAAATTATTTGTGACTTTATTTTCTACTTTGTCTTTTTTATAGATTACATAAATTAATCTATAAATGGCAACAACATTAATTTGAGGTATAATGTGCCAAAAATATTTAAATAATTGGTAACTATATTAATAGATAATCTTGATCATGGTTTCTTTAAATTCTCAAAATTGGAAAGGAAGCTGTGACTAACAACTCAGATCTCTGCTCTACACCTCTAGAGACATTAACTAGCAATATGATTAGAATAAGCAAACAAATCCTTTTTAAATATTTCAATTGGTCTTATTAACATCTTGTAACAAACCACTGCATTAATTATATGAAATGACTGGAAGAAACACAAGCTGGAATCAAGATTGCCGGGGGAAATATCAATAACCTGAGATATGCAGATGACATCACCTTATGGCAGAAAGTGAAAAGGAACTAAAAAGCCTCCTGATGAAAGTGAAAGTGGAGAGTGAAAAAGTTGGCTTAAAGCTCAACATTCAGAAAACGAAGATCATGGCATCTGGTCCCATCACTTCATGGGAAATAGATGGGGAAACAGTGGCAACAGTGTCAGACTTTATTTTTCTGGGCTCCAAAATCCCTGCAGATGGTGACTGCAGCCATGAAATTAAAAGACGCTTAGTCCTTGGAAGGAAAGTTATGTCCAACCTAGATAGCATAGTCAAAAACAGAGACATTACTTTGCCAAAAAAGGTCCGTCTAGTCAAGGCTATGGTTTTTCCTGTGGTCATGTATGGATGTGAGAGTTGGACTGTGAAGAAGACTGAGAGCCAAAGAATTGATGCTTTTGAACTGTGGTGTTGGAGAAGACTCTTGGGAGTCCCTTGGACTGCGAGGAGATCCAACCAGTCCATTCTGAAGGAGATCAGCCCTGGGATTTCTTTGGAAGGAATGATGCTAAAGCTGAAACTCCAGTACTTTGGCCACCTCATGTGAAGAGTTGACTCATTGGAAAAGACTCTGATGCTGGGAGGGATTGGGGGCAGGAGGAGAAGGGGACGACAGAGGATGAGATGGCTGGATGGCATCACTGACTCGATGGACGTGAGTCTGAGTGAACTCTGGGAGTTGGTGATGGACAGGGAGGCCTGCCATGCTGCGATTCACGGGGTCGCAAAGAGTCGGACACAACTGAGCGACTGAACTGAACTGAACTGATACATTAATAAACATACCATAGAGATGATTTTACTGAAAAATTATTTCTTTGGAAAGTTTCTACTTTGCTTGGACTTCTTGTATTTGCATCAAAGGCAATCTTCCAAAAGAAATATCATGTTCTGTAAACAATTTTATTTGTTAATCTCTGTGTTAAAATGTTTTTTAAATTGTCTTTTCTATTTGAAGATTTTTCAGGCTATGAATCATAAATGTGAGTCAGAACTGATTTTTACTGACTAAAGAACAATTTGCTTCTCTAAATATATAAAGTATATTTGGGGCGGGGAGGGGTTGGTGCTTCCCAGGTGGTGTGTGGTAAAGAACCTGCCTGCCACTGCAGGAAACATAAGAGATGTGGGTTTGATCCCTGAGTTGGGAAGATCCCCTAGGGAAGGAAATGGCACCGACCCCAGTATTCTTGCCTAGAGGATCCCATGGACAGAGGAGCCTTGTGGACTACAGTCCAAAGGGTCTCAAAAAGTCAGACACAACTGAAGCAACTTAGTACACATGCATGTGTACATGGGCAGGGGGGTGATCTGTAAGAATAGAAAATTTTCAATTAGAAATAGATATAACTAAGATGAAGAATTGATCATCATAGGATTTTAGGAAGCCTTTGAACTTAAAAGATCTGATACAATCTTGTAAAATTACAGAAAAACAGCATTGAGGAAACATTCAGCTCAAGTACCAACACTCTCCTCAAAAGGCGACTATACTAGAAATGCATTTTGTAAACAGAAAAGTGAAAACAAAAATCCACACTGTCTTAGATACTCTGGCCAGTGACGTAAGACGTGAAATAGAAATAAGAAACAGAACTCTCGAATGAGGGGGAGAAACAAAAAATCTTGTTTGCAGACTATTCAGAAATGTATTCATTCAATATCTTTATACCTGATTGCTCCAGACACTGTTTCTAGATGCTGGAAATACAATGACAAACCAGACAGACAAAGTCTAAGATCCTTTTAAGTATCATTATTCTATGATTCACTAGTAATTCTCTAAGTGCCATACTGTTCTGTGGGACCTCAATATGACTAATGGTAATAGAGACCAAAAATAACAGGGACATAATCAACACAGAAATTTATTTCTCTTGCAAATAAAGTCTAGATACAGCTGCTTAGATCTGTAAAGAAAGCTCTGCTCATCAAAGTCCTAAGAATCCAGATTGTTTCCAGTTTTCTTCCTGGTCACACCAGGAAATAAATTCTTTTTCAAGGTCCTAACTAGAATTCTGGCTACCACATAAAAATTCCAAGAATAAGATGGAGCAAGAAGACAAGAAGAAATAGAAAGCACATGTCTTTAAAGGAAATTCCTAGAAGCTGCTACTTTATGTTTCTGCCAGCATCCCTTTCAACAGAATTCTGTTGGCTTCACTTGTCTGGAAAAGAGACTGGAAAATGTATTTTTTGTTTTGTTTTGTATATTTTCTTATGAGGCAGCTATAGGTGGCTCAGATGGTAAAGAATCCACCTGCAATGCATGAGACCCTGGGTTAGGTCCCTGGTTTGGGAAGATCCCCTGAAAAAGGGAATTGCCACCCACTCCAGTATTCTTGCCTAGAGAATTCCATGGACAGAGAAGCCTGGCTGGCTACAGTCCATGGGGTCTCAAAGAGTTGGACACCACTGAGGGGAGTAACACTTGCACTTTCATAGACCCAGCCCCTACTCTCCACAAAAAGTGAGAGTTCTAACTTACATAAAGCAGGTATTAGGGTAGAAAACTAGTAGTTTCATCCAAACCTGACAACCATAATATTATTTTAACATCAACTTCTGAGATCTAATATACTGCTTCTTACCTTCAACCGTCTGTCTAAGCACTAAATTCCAAGTGAAGCATAATTCAACTACAAATATGAACTTAAGTCTTTAAATTTTTTGGATATCCCACTTGCCTACTAACGGAAGAAAAACCTATGAATGGCCACTGGATATGAGAGGAGGCGTAAAGAAAGAAGAGTACGATGGGCATCTTGCACAGAGCTGCCTCTCTTTAAATTTTGTCAAATTGATTATAATATTAGTATTATAAACAGCTCTGAACATACTAAGCAGATAATCATAGTATATACCAGGGTGTAGGACTAAAATATACTGCTTGCTGTAACTGTAACAGAGTGTCTGTTGAACTAGGTGGTTGTCAGATCCAGTTTTCACTGCCCTGATAAGGACTATGGGTTGTTGCATCATTCTAAATCAGCATAATTTAAAAAAAAAATCTTGTACAGAAACAGTAGTGCTAAAATTTGTTGCTCATCCATGATTCTGTTCTCCATGATTATATGGTAAAATATGTGTGGACATGTTCTACAGAAAAGGTCATGTCCAAGTGGAAGAGCTTTCTCAGAGTAAAACTTTAGTGCAAGACTATTCATTTCGAACGGTATAGAATGAAAGAGCCCAATAACTTCTAACATTATCTAGGTTTTTGTTTAGAGTTAACTAAGATTTCTTTTAGTGACATTCCAGTCTAAGTGAAAACCATTGATAATTTTACAAAATGGACCTGAAACCTTTCAAAGACCATACTCAAGTTTCCCATCATAGAGCTCTGCACATCGAACCAAGAGTGTGAGTTTATTAAGGTATTCCCCATTGCAAGAAAAGGTTTACTTTACCCATTAAAACCTCACTCAAATGGATATCAAGTATCTCTTGTGTCCTGTTACATGATGTAATTTAAGTCTGAAAATGTCCATGCTTTGCTTTAACGGAAAGTTAAAATCTTGCTCAGTGGAAGCAATAGTATATGCCACTGATAAGGTGAAGGTGATCCAGTACCAGGTCACGACTTAGTGCTTTTTGGACAAACAATAGAAAGAAACTCGTCTGCTCCCATGTTATGTTGCATCAATAATTCAGCCGATTTTAACACATCAAAAATCCTCTGCATGCTTTAAAGCCAACCCTTCTATAAACACAGTACTAGATGGCCATGGCAGCCTTCCCCTTATAATGGAATTGTAATAGAGCTATTGAACAACTGTGTGTAACTGTGTACTAACCAATGAGATAAATAAATAAATAAATGAGATATAATCTCACTTTTTAAAGAGCTAAATATTTCAGGAGGAAAAGGAATGTGACTAGAAAATATGAAAATCTGACTCAAGATTCCTATGACCAATGTCATGAAAGAAATAAAAAGCTAAATAAAAGAAAGATCTCCTTGGTCTGAGGGGGTCAGAAAATATATAAGGTGAAGATGGCATCTGAAAAACATCTTGAACAGTACATAGACACAGAAAAGAGGACTTTCAATGTACTGTGAGAGGGGAAATGAGGACTATGCTTAAGACATAGTAAGTACTCAATTTCCTGGTACACACAGTAAGAACAGAAACAAAGTACAGAAAGAATGGACAGGTGAGTGGTAACCATATTACAAGGGGCACTACTGAAGGAGTGAGGAATATTGCTTAATTTATAATCATGCCATAATCATTATAGATGTTTTTGGACAGAAAGTCATAAAAGAGTTGTACTTTTAGTAGAATAATACACAACATTAGGATGCCAGGTAGAATGGGTGGAAAGGCTAGTTAAAGGCCAACACCACTGTCGTTACATGATACAACACCAGAAATATCATATATTCATGAAGACCTCTAGAAAGAGCAGTATTAGCATTTGCCAACTCTCTTCTTTTTGGAAGGGCAGCGTCCAAGCACAGCACTCTAATTCAAGTTTCTTCAATCAAGAAATCTCTCTAGATCAGTCTCCATCCCTCGTTATTTTCATTCCTGGGAAGAGAACTTGGTAACTGTCCACATTTAAATGTTGCATTTCCCTCAACTAGATCATGAACATCCTAGAAGCAGCTAAGATAACAGAAGGCTGCTGGCAGCAAGAGTAAATCTTAGCTTATTAAATAAAGCTGCAAATTCATCTGGAGGAATCAAATCTGACGAGGACATATCTTAAAGGTATGCTATTTTCTCTCTTCAACAGAAAGAAGAAAGTTACAAGACGGGGCAGAAATATTTTGTGACTATGAATTTATCAGTTGGTTTCAATCCCAAACTACTTAAAAACAAGCTATTTAAACAGCAGCAGCAATTTTAAATTATGTAATTTTACAGTGGGAAAGGAGTGCCTCTGAGGACAGGATTTTCTCTAGAGTCCTGTAAAAATAATGAATACATTAAACAAAGAATTGTTCGGTCTCTATAAACTGGCACGTAGATATTTACCTTCGGTAACATGCTATGGCCTCAGATCATTTACTAAAAATTACAGCTATGCAGTGTCTTCAAGGGACTGAAGTACTATAATACATTTTTTCCTCTTTATGTGAGATGTGTATGAAGCAGATATTTGCTTTTCATGTAAGAAAGAAGGTTTAGACTTTTTTTTTTAAGCTAGAGAACTTCAGACAAACTATGCATTGAAGATTATTAAATCAAATCTGATGTAAGATAGTGATTTACTTTATCTTCTCTAGACAATGCCCCTCCTGCAATTTTATCACTTTCCATGACAATTTATTTAGCTGAGCATAATATAATCTTTTCAAGCCAAAAGCTGTAAACTGCTTTTCTTTAGACAACATCAAAAAATATTGATGAGAAAAGTTTAGAAAAAGTGGGCATGTACATGGGTATTTCTGCTCTTTTGTTTGTGATTATACCAAGTTGCTTAGTAATTATATGACATTCAGTTGAATTTAGTATTGGCTTGGGATGAACCAACAGATTTGATGGGACACTTGCTAATCTGGATTGACAATTTTCATGCTTCCCTATTTAGCTATTTGAAGAAAACTGTAAGAATGTAATGCCATATTTGTTGATGTATGCAATACTACTTGAAAAATCCAGTAAGAAAGACGGTGAAATTAAAAGGGCTAATGACTTTTGAAGGTGTAAGTAAAGTAGCCATTCATATGTAAATAACAAAGGAGAAAAAGGTGAAACAACATCTGGGTCACACAAATTAGGAATTTTGGATCCAATCTGAAAGCTTGTACTTTGTTCACATAATGAGAGCCAGCTGAAACCAGACAAGGATAAAATACTGGACTGTCATTAGCCATAAAGCCCTTCCTTCAGAGTTCTAGCTTTTACTTTAGAGTTCCTGAATTAATAGAGATTTTTTTTTTCTATTCAGGCAAAGTTGTAAAACTGCCTGAAGATAACCATCCTTTCAAATGAAGGGAAGATCTTGCCTCTGGAATTACTTGATGGAGTCAGTTATTTGTATAAAACACAAATACCTATCTTTTACTTCTCTTCTGACATAGAAAGTTAATAAGTATCCTAAGCCAAGAATTAATTCATAAATTTATCAATAATATATTTTCTAGGTCTAAAATCAATCATGACCCCTCTTCATCCTATCATGTACACGAGTAGAGAGAGAGAGAGAAAGACATGAACATCGACCAAGGAGGATAAACTTCGATCAGGTCAAAGCTTTGAGCTATTTCAAAGCTTTTGAGTGGTAAAGATCAGGTATCTAGTTTAACTAATTTCAAAGGGTCTCACAAGATAATGTTTCTTAGTAGCCATTATAAATATGTATTGCACCCCTATTCTATGTCAACCACTATTAAGCACTTTATATTCATGACTTCATTTATTCTCCACAATAACCCCAGGAGTTAATATATACCCATTTTATAGACAAAGAAGAATTTTAAACTTAAAGAAGATAAGGACAGGAGCCAAGATTTTAATTTGGGTTTATCTGACTCAGAATCCAAGAGCCATTAACCATGAAGCTTTCACAGAATGCCTATCAGCATATCACAAGTGGATCAATTGCACTGATCACTGTTCATAGCCCCTAGTAGTTTATTTGACAAGCAATTACTTAATTATTCATCTAACTTGCTCTCTGAGACTGTCTGTGTCTATATATAATTATTTACAGGTAAAAAAAAGAAGGATTTGCTAGTATGGCTGCTAACATTAGACATGATACCTCTGTTCAACAAGGAAACACACTTGGGCTCAGCTGCAGTTCAAATGTAAAAAAAAAAAAAAAAAAGGTTTTAATACCTGACTGTATTAATCATGAACTATAAATGAAATAGCCCATGAGTTCTTTAACAAAAGATGCCATGATTTTATTCTGAGAAGGAATCACCAGGATTTAAAACCATGATTGCTAGTATCCAAGCAAACATCACAGATTTGCTGTGAGTCTTTACTGTCTCCTTTATTTAACTGACTTTTTCATTCCTAAACTTGGTCAACTACATTGTTAAAGATGTATATAATTCCCAACCAGGTGGAGAAGAACAGCCTCAGGTTTCACACCCTTTCAGTTATCTAATACTCTTCTTGTCAACCCTGGAGGAATTGGGAATTGCCCCCAAACTTTTGTTATCAATCTGTCACTTAGATCATCACTTATATATGGTCTGTGGAGAAAGAATCTCTAGATATTTGGTTTAGAAATTTCCTTTCACTACATAAGAACACACAAATAGTTCAAAAAATTAAAAATAAAAGTTTTTATTGTCCAAATACTTTTTAGTTCTGAAAACATGCCCATCAATGTAAAAACAAATAGATGTGTACCAAGTCCCCATAGCACCAATCATTAAAAGAACTGATCTCATATGGAAATTACATTTATTCATAACTATTTCTTCTAACACTTGTATTTGTTGATTAATACATAAATTAGAACATGTGTGAAAAAATAATCCTTGGATGTTTAATTCTTTAAATTCCATCAGAATATGTCTTCCAGTTGGAATTTTTCTAAAGATAGTCATAAATTCTGACACTTTTATATTATTGATTCTTATAAAAATAGCAAGACAATATTTTACTTTGACAGGGACAACATGGTACTAGATATTATGGATATAATTTTTAAAAATTTTCTATTACATATAAAGAATCTCAGAAAGCAAGAAAGTAAAGGGTATATCCTTTACTTATCTAGTACCTGTCAGCATTTTTTCATTGTGAGTGAAAAATTCTCTTTTATTCTTTTGTCAAATAACAATGGAAACAGTATTACTCACACTTTGCATGAAAACATGCCAATATAAAAAAGTTAAGCAACATTTCTCTCCAAGCCTATTAAAAATGGCCCACAGCCTTTATGAGGACATGAAATATGACTAAGACACAAGTCAAAACAAAGTAAAACTGGAAAGAAAAGAAAAGATAGTAAAGTCTACTTTTTCTGTACCACGTACAAGTATCCAAAAGCCATGCTAAAGAGTAAGAGAAATGAGACTTCAGGGTCTCTCTCAGTCCTCCCCTAAGCTACAAAAGGAAAAAAAACCTCCTTCCCTATCCCAAGATTACAAAAGAGGAGTCTTGCTGGTAAGGTTAGCATCTGTCAGTATAAGGCCTGGTACAAAAGCAAAGCCGCTCTTTGAATTGTTTGCTTAATGAGTTCTCCCAGTGAATGGGGTCTATCTGCAGCTCAGGGTTTCACAAGAAACACAATATTGCGTGTGGATTACTTTAGATAGGAAGGAGGTTAGTTTCAGGAAAGCAAGTGAGAAATGGTTAAGCTTGTCATTTCATTATAATTTGAGCGTTTGCTGTGATACCAATTAAAATAGCTTTCTAACATGCTGTTCATAAGCATGATAATTCATATATTTTATCTCAGTTATCTTATTTTTTTTCTGGGACATTTCTTATTTGTACTGGCTTCCATTCATTGTTTGTGTTCCATTTGTGGGCCGCTGATTAGAATTTTAATGAGTTTCACGTTAAATACCTATTAGAATTCATTCTTTCAGAGTTATCTATAGGGAGCAAGTACATACATACTCCTTGAGTTTATTGATATCTTCTACTCACAAATGAAAATAATTTATTCTAACTTTTAAGGAAAATGCCAAGAAACATCAAACAATTGTTTTTGTCTGCTGATAACTCAGTTCCAAATACTCAGCTTCTAACATTAATTACATCAGCTATAATTTATTATGCCCTTGTACTGTGAGCAATCAGATGTCCCATTTAAACTTGTCAACAACCTGCAAGAGAGGTATTATTGATATGTTCTCTTATACAGATGAGAAAACTGGGGATCAGAGAAATTGAACGTTTGCCCAAGGACATGCAGTTAAAACTCCAACCCAAATCTCTCCTTCTATACAATGCAGGCTCTTTACACTACATTGTAGTTGCTCCACAATGTTCATAAAACATAACCTTAGCTTTGATTTCTTTAAAGATTTTATTTAGGATAGAACACTTTTAGATTCACAGACAAAATGAAAGGAAGGTAAAAAGATTTCCCACATGTTCCCTATCCACCCCCCACATGCATGACTCCTCCATCATCAATATCCATGACCAGAGAAGTAAATTTACTACAATTGATGAACCTGCATTAGCACATCATTATCACCCAAAGTCCATAGTTTTATGTTTAGGTTCACTCTTCCAGTTGTACATTTTGTTAGCTTAGACAAATGTATAACTACATCTATCATTATAGTATCATAAGAGTATTTTCATTGCCCTAAAAACTCATTTTAGCTTCTTAAAAATAATGCCATACAAAAGAATGAACAGGTTTCTATGATCCATTAAACTTGTTATAGTTAAATTCCAAACACAGCTGATACTAATCTTGTTTTCTTAGCCAGACTGAAAATCTTGATTCACTTTTCCAGATGTCTCCAGTAGCTTCTTACAAAAGATTTAATACACAGTCACCTGCATTTGTTACTTTGCCATTAGTCTCAAATATTCAGAAATCTCTACATATCACACTTGGAATACAAAAAGGCTTAGACTTTATGATATAAATTTTACATTTAGAGTTTCCTTAGCACTCAGTCTAATTTAAACTTTTTACTTAACCTAAAAGAAATCACTATAGTAGCTCACCAAATCAGTATTTAGATATTATTTTTTGGAAAAATTTTTAAAACATAGTTTTACTATACATAAGAAATTGAATATGTATAAATAGGCATATTTAAATGCAACTGTGGAAAATGCTACAGTTAAGTGTTTATTTTGCAAGGAAATCTGCAAGTTGAATACATAGAAGAATTAAGCAATGTGTTTATTTTTTTTCCTTTCATAATATATTATATTTTTTTGGATAACATATTGTCTTTCTAAAATTCAGATGGTAGAGAGGAAGTGAAAGTAACCCTATAATGCCATATCCTTCAGAATCACTACTATTAACCTATTGAGTAATGTGTTTCTTATATGCTCTCCCATTTCACAAATGGAATTAATACTATTTTTTATCAAAGAGTTAATGATTAAGAGATGTTCTGGAGCCTGTTCATATTTCTAGGAGGTGATTGTGGACTGATTGTGCCCACTTCTTAACTCTGTTCATTATCAAGTTGTTAACTTGAAATTGGCCAAGGGTGAGAGTATTGACACCATGGAAATTGACAAAGACAACGAATCAAGGCTGCCTTTATCTGCTCCCTATTCTGAGCCTACTGGGAAACAGTTTTCACATAACACTGATGATGTAAGACAATATGTAAGATAATATGTCATTATAGTGGATAAGAAGGGTGCCTCCACACCTCCAGGTGCAGGCAGTGTTGGCTGCTGATGACCCTCAGCTTCACCCTTCTGTAAACTGTCAGCTGAAGGGTGCTGTCCTGCCCAGGATTATGCCCCTTGCTCTTTGGATCATCTGGCTGAAATACAATGACCAGGGCCCTCAAGAAAGAAATTCCAGCTCCAGAGCTTCTTGTGGGATCAGATGAAATCTCAGTTTCAACCACATCATAGTTTAACTTCTCCCCTTGCTCAGTTCAGCTTCCTTCTCTCCTTTACAGGCATTGTTCCTGAGAGCAGTGCTCCCCTTCCCCACAAATTACACAGAATCTCTCAGAGTTTGTTTCCTAGGAAGACTAAGCCAAAACATACATGAAACATTGCTTAATAAATGTTTGTTGTTAACAATATATTTGTAATCATT
The DNA here is from genome assembly GCF_032452875.1 of Bos javanicus. Classification (NCBI taxonomy): domain Eukaryota; kingdom Metazoa; phylum Chordata; class Mammalia; order Artiodactyla; family Bovidae; genus Bos; species Bos javanicus. The sequence goes on along the minus strand of NC_083881.1, from coordinate 57,199,044 downwards.
CTTTCACTGTACATTACTACTCTTAACGCAGTTGTTAAAATAGAGAATAAAAATGGTTTTAAGTACCTTTTCCTCTTCTCATGTTAAAAATAATTAGATTCTACTATGGAACATATAACAATAATGAAATAATGATTGTCTATAAACATAATGGCAACCTACTCCAGTACTCTTGCCTGGAAAATCCCACAGAGGAGCCTGGTAGGCTACAGTCCATGGGGTCGCTAAGAGTCGGACACGACTGAGCGACTTCACTTTCACTTTTCACTTTCATGCATTGGAGGAGGAAATGGCAACCCACTCCAGTGTTCTTGCCTGGAGAATCCCACGGACAGCGGGGCCTGGTGGGCTGCCGTCTATGGGGTCGCACAGAGTCAGACTCAACTGAAGCGACTTAGCAGCAGCTTAGCAGCATAAACATGGTTAACTCTTTGAAATGTTGGAACTGGATGAAGTACATATTTGGGCCAAGAGAACACCTGTAACTTGAGTGGATTTCTTGGGGATTTTATATGATAAAAATCCCTTAAGAGTCAGGAAACAATGGTAAAACTTGATTAATACTGTTAAGAATTTGTCAAATTATTATTGCTGAATCTTAGGCATGTGTAATTTCCAAGACACTACATTCAGGAGTCTTTCCCTGGGCTTCCTTGGTGGCTCAGATGGTAAAGAATCTGCCCGCAACATGGAAGACCCGGGTTCAAGATCCCCTGGAGAGGTGTATGGTGACGCACTCCTGTATTCTTGCCTGGAGAATCCCATGGACAGAAGAGCTTGGTGGGCTCCAGTCCATAGGGTTGCAAAGAGGCGGACACAACTAAGTGACTAACACACACACACATTCAGGAGTCTTTAATTGTAATATTAATAAATATTTGAAAACATTACAGTTCCAAGAAGGCTAATGAAGAGGTTAGTTCATCAGTAATATGATTAACTAATAAAAACTGTCTTTGGGCAATTGCAGAAAAAAAAAAAAATGAATGTAATGGCCACATTATTCCCCACCTAAGACTGCACAGGACCTGAGCATAATGTATCCCTAGGGAGGATTTGATGCTAAACATAACTGGAAAACACTGGGCAGCCATCACAGCTATTGAGTAAAATAATATTCTGTGTGCATTCTTGATTATGTATGAACATAATGATGATTACTAAGGATTTAGGCATTTTATTTGGAATCATAGTGTTTCTTAGACCCTGTGAGGAAATTAACAAAATTAAAACAATTTGCATATTGGTCATATATTGAAATAAAATATTTCTGACACATTAGAAAAACCATTTACGTATTTTCCATGTATTAGAAAAATCACATTAAGGGAATATGAATATTGTTTGGTATCTGATTTCTAGTATAAAATTCAGGCTCTGTTAACAATATAATGGCTATATTCTATCACAGGAGGATGCTATATTGATTTTTTTTCCTCTTCATTTCCTGATTTATTAATTTAGCCAGACCACTCTGGTCAAGACATTATAGAAGATACTGAGGCTAATGAGATAAATGAAAAACGTTATCCCTTTTACAAAATCTGTATTTTTATGGACAAGACGTACATATAAAGAAACTTAATTAAAGTAGAGATAATTTAGTAAATATCTTCCCAACATGTTTTACTTGCTTCCATAGATGACATCACACTGCCTCTCCACATCCATTATCTCCGTTACCCTTTCCATTGGCTCTTCTGAAGGCTTCCTGTCACAGAAATTAAATCCCTGGACACATCAGTCTCAAGATGAGTCCATCAGAGGCCTATCATGGGATTGTCCCAACCAAGGTTTCCTCCCTTTTGGATCTGGAAGTTTGTGAATGGGAGACTACAATCATTTTCCCATTATATGAATAATAAAGCCAAGGCAAAAGGAGTTGAAATGGGTCCCAAGCTGTCATCCAGAGCACACCAAGAGCTGGTGTCCATTGTTGTTCCTGGAAGCAATCTGGGTATCCCTTCCAAACAAGCTTAGGCCAAGTTTCTTCAGTTTCCAATAGAACAATCAGGAGAGCTCCAGATTTTCTGATGGCTGAAGCTTATACTATTTGGGAATCCCCTAAGAAAAGAATTAAAGATTATGAATGCACAACCAGGTACAAATGTGATTATTTTGAACAAGAAGGAAAAATACAAGTTATGGGACCCTTGCAGGATTGTAGCTTTGGTAATTTACAATACTTTGCTTACATAAGGCTGCTTCTGAAATGCAACTGGCCTCCCTTCCCACACTGAACTCTCTACAACAATTCTGAGGACACTAAGAGGCATGTACAGATGAGAGGGCCTGAAGCTCAGACTCCCATTAGCTTTGAGGTAAATCTGCCTTCACTGACAAATCTGTCCAAAGTACAGTGGGCAGTGTGGGACAACCGAGTCCTGGAAAAGCTTTCAGAGGATGAGCACTCCCTAGATGATTAACAAGTGTTCTTAAATAATGGAAGTGGATGGGGCCCAAGACTGTGTGAGTTATCAGCACTATGTTGCAGTTTCAAGAAATAGCTGCATGTTAGAGAAAACTTATTCAAATGTAAAGAAAAGGTGACTTGAGGTGGCAGGTCTGAGAATCCCTCTCCATATAATCCTACAATATGCCTGTTAAGTCTGTGGTTTTCCTCCCCTTATGCGCTACTCCTCCTTCTTTTCACTTTCTTGGACTTTGGGCTTCTAGGAAGAAAGATACTTCAAAGGCCTCCTTCTATGCATATGCTTTCCATTTTGGGGATTTTTGTCCTTGTCCTTAAAATAAACAAAGCACTCAAAAAGGAGAGGGGAAAAAGAGTAGAAAATAATAAATGACAAGGCTTTTCTCTTTTATACCAAGACCCTTATAGCATTAAGAGGCTTAACAAGAAAAACAAACACTACCCTTTCCATATAGGAACTGTGTCAATGAAAGTTCATGGAGTGGGTGGAAACAAGTAGAGAAAAATGACACCCCATATTTAAGAAAATTTAAAAATTAAAATCAAGTAAGTTCAACTTCTCACAGAACTAACACAAGAATTCAAATATGGAAAAAGAGTGTGGGTCCAACTCTGCTATCCATACACTCCCTTTTTCCTAATCTAGATAAAAACCCTGAATATGGGTTTCCCTGATGGCTCAGTTGATAAAGAATCCGACTGTACTGCAGGAGACCCCAGTTCGATTCCTGGGTCAGGAAGATGCACTAGAGAAGGGAAAGGATACCCACTCCAGTATTCTGACCTGGAGAATTCTATGGACTGTATAGTCTATGGGGTAGCAAAGAGTTGGATATAACTGAGCAACTTTCACTTCACTTCACAGAGCGAACTTTGTGAGTTCTTTAATGGAGTGAGTTCTGCTTTAGTCGATAACACAGTTAAAACCAAAGAGAACAGATTGGTCTCTGGTTCCTAGAATTGTGAACGGTACTTCTGTGTGTGTTCTGGAGGAATGGGGATTTGAGAAGCAGTTTGTCTAAGGCCAAGGGCTGAACTTTGTTTTGAACTTTCTACAGCAGAATGTATGATCCTGTAAGAATTCCAGTACCATGCCATTGTTAGACTCTAAATACCCTATCAGACATTCCGCCCAGTCGGACTATAATCTAAACTTGAGTACCAGAGAACCAGCTGTGAGCCATTTGTGAAGCAGATCCTAATGTCTGCAGAACCTCCTCATCTGTACTGGCTATGTGTTGCCAGTTGTTCTCCCTTCAGTTGCACACATCATCCTAAAGATGTTCCTATCTATGCAGAACATGTGGTCACACCAGGCCTGTCCTTCAAGTCAATATCCAGTGTTCTGTATCTTTTTGGATCCTCTGGTCCATTAAGTTTGTCTATTTCATTCTTCCTTTGCCCAGGTAAGATTTTCTAAAACAACTGTAATCACTAAGGAAAGATCTCTCTGCTATTGTATGTTTGAAACTATATGAAAGTCTACTTATTGTAGACTGTATTTCAGTATGGCATCCAGGTGTGGACTATGGAAAGGGAAAATTCCTATGGGTGCACACGCATGTCTGAATCTTTGTGAGCCTATGGACTGCAGTTCGCCAGGCTCCTCTGTCCATGGGGTTTCTCAAGGAAAGGATACTGGAGTGGGTTGCCATGCTCTCCTCTAGGGGATCTTCTTGAACCAGGGATCAAACCTGTGTCTCTTAAGTCTCCTACAATGGCAGGCAGGTTCTTTACCACTAGTGCCACCTGGTAAGCCCATTCCTATGGGTAGGTGTTAGTATCTACTCCCAACAAGTAGGGAAAAGGAAATGAATTATTATCCCCAAGATCATTTATAGAGAAGATGCAGCTCCTAAGATAAGGACACTGGAATTTGGAAAACAGAGACCAAGCAAGGCATAACAGAACTTGGAGGATACTAGGCTGCTTGAAGGGGTACAACCACCAAGTAAATAAAAGAAAAGGGATCCAAACATTTCAGATTGAAGAATCTATATTTTGAAAGCCAATTTGTTAAGTAGGTGAATTTTCAGGGGTCAGGCAGGACTACACATTACATTTGCCCCTTCACGTGGCTTTCCTCCACTTATTCAGTTCAGTTCAATAGCCAGTCATATCGACTCTTTGTGATTTCATGGGCTGCAGCACACCAGGCTTCCCTGTCTATCACAATCTCCTGGAGTTTACTCAAACTCAAGTCCATTGAGTTGGTGATGCCATCCAACCATCTCATCCTCTGTCATCCCCTTCTCCTCCCACCCTCAATATTTCCCAGCATCAGGGTCTTTTCAAATGAGTCATTTCTTCCAATCATGTGGCCAAAGTATTGGAGTTTCAGCTTCAACATCAGTCCTTCCAATGAATATTCAGGGCTGATTCCCTTTAGGACGGACTGATTGGATCTCCTTGCAGTTCAAGGGACTCTGAAGAGTCTTCTCCAACACCACAGTTCAAAAGCATCAATTCTTCAGTGCTCAGCTTTCTTTATAGTCCAACTCTCACATCCATACATGACTACTGAAAAAAACAAATCTTTCACTAGACAGACCTTTGTTGGCAAAGTAATGTGTTGGCAAATGTAAAGCTTTATAATATGCTGTCTAGGTTGGTCATAACTTTTCTTCCAAGGAGTAAGCGTCTTTTAATTTCATGGCTGCAGTTACCATCTGCAGTGATTCTGGAGCCCCCCAAAATAAATTCTCTCACTGTTTCCATTGTTTTCTCATCTATTTGCCATTAAGTGATGGGACCAGATACCATGATCTTAGTTTTCTGAATATTGGGTTTTAAGCCAACTTTTTCAGACTCCTCTTTCACTTTCATCAAGAGGCTCTTCAGTTCTTCTTTGCTTTCTGCCATAAGGGTGGTGTCATCTGCATATCTGAGGTTATTGATATTTCTCCCGGCAATCTTGATTCCAGCTTGTGCTTCTTCCAGCCCAGCATTTCTCATGATGTACTCTGCATATAAGTTAAATAAGCAGGGTGACAATATACCACCTTGACGTACTCCTTTTCCTACTTGGAACCAGTCTGTTGTTCCATGTCCAGTTCTAACTGTTGCTTCCTGACCTGCATATAGGTTTTTCAAGAGGCAGGTCAGGTGGTCTGGTATTCCCATCTCTTTCAGAATTTTCCACAGTTTACTGTGATCCACACAGTCAAAGGCTTTGGCATAGTCAATAAAGCAGAAATAGATGTTTTTCTGGAACTCTCTTGCTTTTTCCATGATCCAGGGGATGTTGGCAATTTGATCTCTGGTTCCTCTGCCTTTTCTACAACCAGCTGAAACATCTGGAAGTTCACGGTTCACATACTGTTGAAGCCTAGCTTGGAGAATTTTGAGCATTACTTTACTAGCGTGTGAGATGAGTGCAATTGTGTGGTAGTTTGAGCATTCTTTGGCATTGCCTTTCTTTGGGATTGGAATGAAAACTGACCTTTTCCAGTCCTGTGGCCACTGCTGAGTTTTCCATATTTGCTGGCATATTGAGTGCAGCACTTTCACAGCATCATCTTTCAGGATTTGAATTAGTTCAACTGGAATTCCATTACCTAGTGGAATTCCACTAGCTTTGTTCATAGTAATGCTTCCTAAGGCCCACTTGACTTCACATTCCAGGATGTCTGGCTCTAGGTGAGTGATCACACCATCGTGATTATCTTGGTCGTGAAGATCTTTTTTGTACAGTTCTTCTGTGTATTCTTGCCACCTCTTCTTAATATCTTCTACTTCTGTTATGTCCATATCATTTCTGTCCTTTATCGAGCCCATCTTTGCATGAAATGTTCCCTTGGTATCTCTAATTTTCTTGAAGAGGTCTCTAGACTCTCCCATTCTATTGTTATCCTCTATTTCTTTGCATTGATCACTGAGGAAGGCTTTCTTATCTCTCCTTGCTATTCTTTCGACTCTGCATTCAAATGGGTATATCTTTCCTTTTCTCTTTTGCCTTTCACTTCCCTTCTTTCTCAGCTATTTGTAAGGCCTCCTCAGTTACCATTTTGCCTTTTGCATTTCTTTTCCTTGGGGATGGTCTTGATCACTGCCTCCTGTACAATGTCACAAACCACTGTCCATAGTTCTTTAGGCACTCTGTCTATCAGATCTAAGCCCTTGAATCTATTTGTCACTTTCAGTGTATAATTGTAAGGGACTTGATTTAGGTCATACTTGAATGGTCTAGTGGTTTGCCCTACTTTCTTCAATTTAGTCTGAATTTGGGAATAAGGATTTCATGGTCTGAGCTTCAGTCAGCTCCCAGTCTTTTTTTTTGCCAACTCTATAGAGCTTCTCCATCTTTGGCTGCAAAAAATATAATCAATCTGATTTCAGTATTGACCATCTGGTGATGTTCATGTGTAAAGTCTTCTCTTGTATTGTTGGAAGAGGGTGTTTGCTCTGACCAGTGCATTCTCTTGGCAAACTTCTATTAGCCTTTGCCCTGCTTCATTTTGTATTCCTAAGCCAATTTCCCCATTACTCCAGGTATCTCTTGACTTCCTACTTTTGCATTCCAGTTCCCTATGATGAAAAGGACATCTTTTTTGAGTATAGTTCTAGAAGGTATTGTAGGTCTTCACAGTACCATTCAGCTTCAACTTCTTCAGCATTACTAGTCAGAGCATAGACTTGGATTACTGTGATAGTGAATGGTTTGCCTTGGAAACAAACAGAGATCATTCTGTTGTTTTTGAGATTGCATCCAAGTACTGCATTTTGGATTCTTTTGTTGACTATGATGACTACTCCATTTCTTCTAAGGAATTCTTGCCCACAGTAGTAGATATAATGGTCATATGAGTCAAATGCAGCCATTCCAGTCCATTCCTAAAATGTCGATGTTCACTTTTGCTGTCTCCTGTTTGACCACTTCCAATTTGCCTTAATTCATGGACCTAACATTCCAAATTCCTATGCAAAATTGCTCTTTACAGCATCAGACTTTACTTCCATCACTAATCAGATCCACAACTGGGTGTTGTTTTCACTCTGGCTCCATCTCTTCATTCTTTCTGGAGTTATTTCTCCACTGATCTCCAGTATCGTATTGGGCACCTACCGACCTGGGGAGTTCATCTTTCAGTGTCCTATCTTTTTGCCTTTTCATGCTGTTCATGGGGTTCTCAGGACAAGAATACTGAAGTGGTTTGCCATTCCCTTCTCCAGTGGACCACGTTTTGTCAGAACCCTCCACCATGACCTGTCCGTCTTGTGTGGCCCTATATGGCATGGCTCATAGTTTCATTGAGTTAGACAGGCTGTGGTCCATGTGATTAGATTGGTTAGCTTTCTCTGACTATGGTTTTCAGTCTGTCCTCTGATGGAGAAGGATTAGTGGCTTATGGAAGCTTCCTGATGGGAGAGACTGACTGAGGGGAAATTGGGTCTTGTTCTGATGGGCAGGGCCATGCTCTATAAATCTTTAATCCAATTTTCTGTGGATTAAAGAAATGGGTGGGGCTGTGTTCCCTCCTTGGTATTTCCCTGGGGCCAAACTATGGTGGAAAGTAGGTAGCCTTTCCCTTATCCAGGGGATCTTCCCAACTCAGGAATCGAACCCAGGTCTCCCACATTGCAGATGGATTCTTTACCAGCTAAGCCACCAAGGAAGCCCTCTCCACTTATTACCATAATCTTTTATGTGGCCATCTACTAACTGTAACTCAGTATACATAAACTCAATTAGTGTGTGTCTAACCCATGCTAGAGCACTTTGAGAGATTATAAAGGTGGTCTGAGGTCTGCCATATGAGGAATAGGATTAAATCCCAAGAGACTTTTTAATGTACACTAGGATATGCAAAGTAAAATATACTATATTAAAAGATCAACCCAAACAAAAACAGACAGAGCATTATTATCATGTGTTTCAGAGAAAATCCATGTTTTCCCAAGGTTCCATTTCAGTCCCTCTTTTCTGGTCACCCCATACACTTGTGAATGTCCCAGTTTCTAGTTCAGATCTCTCTTTTTGTTGTGGTGATGATTGGTAGTGTTTGTTTTCCTTTCCTTGTGCTGAGATTAAACAAGAATAATCATAGACATCTGCCAGGCAGGTACTTTTATGAGCAAGGACACACATTTTGTCAGTGACTGGTGATAGCCATGGAACAAGCAGTAACTAAGCTTTATAAGATTTACACTGGTTATTTTGACCTCTTAGCTCACCCTCTTGGAGAAGGCAATGGCACCCCACTCCAATACTCTTGCCTGGAAAATCCCATGGACAGAGGAGCCTGGTAAGCTGGTGACCATGGGGTCGCGAAGAGTCGGACACAACTGAGCGACTTCACTTTCACTTTTCCCTTTCATGCACTGGAGAAAGAAATGGCAACCCACTCCAGTGTTCTTGCCTGGAGAATCTTAGGGACGGGGGAGCCTGGTGGGCCACCGTCTATGGGGTCGCACAGAGTCGGACATGACTGAAGCAACTTAGCAGCAGCAGCTCACCCTCTAATCAAGTTGGTAAAATTCCCAGCCTACAGAAAGATATTTTTTAAAAGCACTCTTCTTATTACTGTCTTCCCCTAAACCCTCAGGTAAAGTGAAGGAAAAGCTATTCATTGAATAACTGCCTTTCATGCACTTTGAAAATTTGCATTCATTTCTGAATATGTTAAAAAAATTCTGATACCATAGAATTTTGAAATTTTAAATCATAAGCTTCATGTCTTATTACATGGTCTGAGAGTTATTAAAAAAACAAAACAAAGGTGTTTAAGAGAATGAATAAGCAGGTTAGTCAGGGATAAATGGGTACATAATCCTTTAATTAAAAGATGCTTATATGTTACAACTTCAAGCTTGAGATGATACGGCACTGCTTGCAGGACCATGAGAGAAGTGCGGGAGGAATCACTTAATGCAAGGAGGATGTGCAGTGCACGTAAGGCATGACTAGTTACCATGCTGAGTGAAACCAGGACTTCCCAGGGAGGCTTTCTAGTCAGCATCTCATCACTTCACAGCTTGGTTAACAAATGTGTACAAAAAAGCAACTGAAAACTTCATCTCTAATTATCAAATCCCCTTGAATCTTAAGTTCCTCAAAGCTTTGCTAAGAGAATGGGTGTCACTAATTGATAATGACACTGAGTGAGACACTCCCAAGAAGCTCTCTTTCTTAGCTGTTTGTTAAGCCAGCAGGAAGAGGCCACAGTGAAATGCTTCTTACTTTGGGGTTAATTGTCTTTTCTCCCCAAAGCCAATGGGAGCTTGAAAAAACTGTGAAAGCCTATTGCCAAATTCCAGAAGGGCAAAAAGAATAAACTCTGTTGGTTAGTTTTGGGATTGCTTTTATCTTGTTGAGGGAGAATTTCCAGGAGCTTGGTCCAAGGATAGTCCTTGTTTCATGGTATAAAGAAGTATTTTATAGACTAATATTATTTTTTAAATGCAGGCCTTCACAAATCTTTTCTTTTAGGGCACTCTGACATTGTGGTGGCTTGATATGATTTACATGAAAGCCAATGCAATATAGAGGGAACTTTAAAAAGTGGGTCAATAACTGGGATATATTTCATTTATGGGGAAAAAAATCCATTTGTCATGTAGGTTATTTTTCATTTAGAGTAATAGTGTCTTAGTATCTTCTAGAATGTGTCTAGAAAATGCTGAAAGGATTTCTGTTCCTTTTTTTTTAGAATTAAATTTTTTTAATTATTTTAATTGGAGGATATTACTTTACAATATTGTGATGGTTTCTGCCATACATCAACATGAATCAGCCATAGGTATACATGTGTCCCCCCTATCCTGAATCTCCCTCCCACCACCCTCCCCACTCTATCCTGCTAGGTTGTCCCAGAGCACCAGCTTTGGGTGCCCTGCTTCATGCATCAAACTAGCTCTAGTCACCTATTTTACACATAGTAATGTATAGGTTTCAATGCTATTCTCTCAAATCATCCTACCCTCTCCTTCTCCCACTGAGTCCAAAAGTCTGTACTTTACATCTGTTTCTTCTTTACTACCCTGCATTAAGGATTGTCAGCACCATCTTTCTAAATTCCATATATATATATATATATATATATATATATTAATATACAGTAGTTGTCTTTCTCTTTCTGACTTATTTCACTCTGTATAATAGGCTCTAAGTTCATCCACCTCATTAGAACCAAATCAAATGTGTTCCTTTTTATAGCTGAGTAATATTTCATTGCATATATGTACCATAACTTTCTTATCCATTCATCCGACAATGAGCATCTAGGTTGCTTCCATCTAGCTATTGTAAACAGTGCTCCAATGAATACTGGGGTACATGTGTCACTTTCAATATAATTAAAACTTTTAACTTCAGGATATACAGGGAAAAAAAAAATCCTTGAAAGAAATTTTAAGTTCTAAGGTAATACTTAATGTTTTAGGTATTTCACAAAAGTCATAAAAATAATAATAAGTTAAACTTAAGTTTACTGTTTTTCTCAATGGAAAATTAATTTCAGACAAGAGTCTTTATAAAGTGTTGATAACATTTCAAACACAGGAGAACACTATGTGATTTCTCTGTATCATCATTAGATCAGGCTAACCACTAAATACTTATTCTGTACCCTGTAGTACTTTGTCCGCTTTTATTCATTTTTGATTTGGAGCCCCTTAAGGCCAGAGTTCCTGACTACTCTTCCTTACATAAAGTGTTAGTTGCTCCAGTCATGTCTGACTCTCTGCTAAACCATGGATTGCAGCCTGCCAGGCTCCTCTATCCATGGAATTTTCCAGGCAACAATAGTAGGGTGAACTGTCATTCCCTTCTCCAGGGGAATCTTGACCCAGGGATCGAATCTGGTTTCCTTACCGAGAACTTAAATAATTTTTCCTAGATTGTATCAGTCTTTGTGACTTGGCTTCCCCAAAGGTGCCCACATTCTAAACCTCAGAATCTACGAATATTTTAACTTACAGAGCAAAGCGAACTTTGCAAATATGATTCAATTAAGGACCTTGGGATGGAGTCGTTATCCTGTATTATAAGAATAGGTCCGACATAATCAAAGGAGACTTAGAAGAAGAGGCAGGAGCTTCTACATCAGTAGGAAAAGATGCTACCATGGAAGCAAGAGGTTAGAGTTTATAAGAGAAGTGATCAGTAAGCCAAGGATCACAGATGGCCTCTAGAAGCTGAAAAAGGCAAAAGATGGATTCTCCCCTAGGGCCTCCCGAAAGGAATCAGACTGCCAATATCCTGACTATGTTTGACATAACTTGCTACAGCAGCAACACGAAACTAATACAGTTTGTTATTATATGGGGTATTACAATCACTTATTCTCCTTGAGTTTCCCTCTGATAAATCTCATGATGTCATGTCTTCTTAGATGAGGGAGTATGTGAAAGGTGAAAACCCAGGCTTTTAAGTCAAATTTCCTGAGTTCAAATCCTAGCTCTGTACTAATTATCTGTCTGACCTCAGTGTTGTTTAATCTCTCACAACCTTAGTTTCCATGTTGGTAAAATGGAGATAATAGTTCATATATCACAGGCCTTTTTTTTCCTCTGAGAAATGAGGTAAAGTGTGTGTGTGTGTGTATTTACATCGCAGGCAGAGTCACACACCTGAGCTGCCAGGGAGGCCTGCTTATTAGTACATTCAGTTCAGTTCAGTTCAGTCACTCAGTCATGTCTGACTCTTTGTGACCCCATGAATCGCAGCACGCCAGGCCTCCCTGTCTATCACCAACGCCCAGAGTTCACTGAGACTCACGTCCATCGAGTCAGTGATGCCATCCAGTCATCTCATTCTCTGTCGTCCCCTTCTCCTCTTGCCCCCAATCCCTCCCAGCATCAGAGTCTTTTCCAATGAGTCAACTCTTCACATGAGGTGGCTAAAGTACTGGAGTTTCAGCTTTAGAATCAGTCCTTCCAAAGAAATCCCAGGGCTGATCTCCTTCAGGACGGACTGGTTGGATCTCCTTGCAGTCCAAGGGACTCTCAAGAGTCTTCTCCACCACCACAGTTCAAAAGCATCAACTCTTCGGTGCTCAGGCTTCTTCACAGTCCAACTCTCACATCCATACATGACCACAGGAAAAATCATAGCCTTGACTAGACGAACCTTTGTTGGCAAAGTAATGTCTCTGCTTTTCAATATGCTATCTAGGTTGGCCATAACTTTCCTTCCAAGGAGCAAGCGTCTTTTAATTTCATGGCTGCAGTCACCATCTGCAGTGATTTTGGAGCCCAGAAAAATAAAGTCTGCCACTGTTTCCACTGTTTCTCCATCTATTTCCCATGAAGTGATGGGACCAGATGCCATGATCTTCGTTTTCTGAATGTTGAGCTTTAAGCCAACTTTTTCACTCTCCTCTTTCACCTTCATCAAGAGGCTTTTTAGTTCCTCTTCACTTTCTGCCATAAGGGTGGTATCATCTGCATATCTGAGGTTATTGATATTTCTCCCGGCAATCTTGATTCCAGCTTGTGTTTCTTGCAGTCCAGCGTTTCTCATGATGTACTCTGCATATAAGTTAAATAAGCAGGGTGACAATATACAGCCTTGACGAACTCCTTTTCCTATTTGGAACCAGTCTGTTGTTCCATGTCCAGTTCTAACTGTTGCTTCCTGACCTGCATACAAATTTCTCAAGAGGCAGATCAGGTGGTCTGGTATTCCCATCTCTGTGGTAATTAGTGATTTTGTTTCTTAATAGAAAATATAAGTATAAGACTATTGACTTTATTTGTTGCATCTAAATATTTTATTATTCATTGTGTATAAATAAATCACCTTAGATAAGCATAGATTCTGGTTAGAAGTAACAAGTTGCTTTGCCCATTACATATGTTTCACACTCAGGTTGTCACACAGCATTTACGGGGAAGAATTTTCCAGGTATTCAATTTCTGACACATTTGGTAACTGAGGACAGATTGAGGAAAAACCAGGAATTAGGTCAAGATGAATCAGCTTTAGTCTGGCCATGTTAGAGTACATGTAGAACACAATGAATGTTCTCCCAGGCCTCTGAACCTTGCCCCTTCAAGAATGTCATCCTCCATCCCACAACTACCAACCCCTTTCTCCTTAGCAAGAATCTGTAGTCTCTATGAAGTCTTTGCTGCCTTCTTAAGCTCCCAGTTACAAACTCTTCAATGCTGTTTAATTTCCAATAAGGGCTTCTCAGGTGGCTCTAGTGGTAAAGAACCCATCTGCTAATAATGCAGGAGACATAAGAGATGCAGGTTGGATCCCTAGATTAGGAAGATCCCCTAAAAGGGGGCATGGCAACCCACTCCAGTATTCTGGCCTGGAGAATCCCATAGACGGAGGAGCCTGGTGGGCCACAGTCTATAAGGCTGCAAAGAGTCAGACACGACTGGTCACTTAACACATAGCACACACACACACATATATTAAATACATTATTTAGAGAGTATGCCCATTCTAAAATGATGCTATAATGGAAGTCAGGTGAGACAAGCAGATTTACTTTCCCACTAAATTTTCTGAAATACAGCTTTCTAAGGAAGGCAAGAGAAATCTGCAGGAGTGTTCAACTCACCTGTCAGATTTTAAATAAAGTGTAAAATAAAAACAAAATTATATCTAATAAATATGTATTAGATATTTCATAATACTGTAGTGGTATTTATTTCAAGGGAGATATATACAGTTTATGCCTTGGTCTATTCGAACAATTGAGGTCATCATGACAATACAAGAGAACTACTAATCTCACTGTCCATGTTCTTTATAGAATCTCCAGCTTTAGCTGTACTTTTTTCTTAGGTATTTATTACTGGATGCATTCCTTCCAATTTGTAATTTATAATTATTGCCTTATAAAGAAAGGAAAATAATAGATTCTATTTCTTCAAAAACATCTCAGTAATCATTCATATTTTACATTGATATGAAAAGTTTTTTCTTCCTTTTTTTTCTTAATGTACTTTTTAAGCATTGTACTTTCTTCAATAGTGGTTGAGATGACTGCTCAATTGGGAGGGGTATAAGTGAAACTGCATGTTTTTTTTAATGATTTCCCAAATACTAAATTGATAAATAGAGGGGGGAAATAGACACAAGTGAATTTCAAACTTTTAATTTGGTACCACATAATTCATTTTCATTCCTGGAGAAGGAAAGGCTACCCACTGCAGCATTCACACAGTACCTAATGGCTACTGAGTGGCAAATAATGTCCAGAAAGGAACATTCTATTGCAAGTGGATTAGAGTGCTGAGTTCTGCCCCAGAAAACCAATCCTTCTTTATGAAATAGTTTTGTTGCTTTCAAAATCCTGTGCAGAGAAAGGACAAGGCAGAACATGTAATTAAGTCATTAATAAAGAGATATATATGCTTCTAGCTGATAAACATTGTGTTATGGCAGAAACCAACATAATATTGTGAGGCAATTATCCTTCAATTAAAAATAAATTTAAACAGAGAAATATTGAATAAAGGACTGAAAACAAAACCCAAATCTCAACCATGTGAGATGAAAAAGAAAACTGTACAAATAAAGACACTGAACAATATTTCCCTTATCTGGAAAATTAATGGCTTGAAAAAAATGATCTTTCAATTCCTTTCGAGTCTGTGATTTTAAATGGATGAAACAGGATATTAACTTCCATCATAAACCAGGGATCTAGGACCAATTCTACAAAAATCCCATCTTGTTAATGCTTTCCCTTATCTTAAACAGGAAATTTAAAAGTTTCAAAAAATACTTTTGTACCAAAGGGACATACACAAAAAGGCACAAAGTACTCTCAATTGAGAAGTTGGAAGTATATGTCTCATTCAGAGGTCATGACTAGTCCAGGTCCAACAATCTTCAAAGGCAAGATTTCAAAGATTCCTCAACCATTCATAAATTCATATATTCTTTATTAAGCTCCTACTATATTCCAGATACTATGAAATGTGGTGGAATACATAATTAACTATGGCATACTGTTCACAATTCTATATAATAAATTTGAGTTAAAATACAATAATAAGTTAATACAAGGGAAAGAGGAAATTCTGATTGAATAAAGGACTGAATATTTAAAAATGGGTTACAGAAGTATTTGCTGTTGTCTAAATATGGCGTTGCAGGGTCAGATACGACTTAGTGACTAAGTAACAACAAAATAATATGATTCCAATGCCTAAGAATGGAGAAAAAGGGATAACATTCAACAGGGAGAGAACAGCCTTAGCAAAGATAAAGAGGATGTGTGATGTGCTTGGCAAGTTTTGAGAACAGAGAAAAGTGTAGCATGCTTAATAGGCCTATGGGAATGTGAGTGTGGCAAGTAATGAGACAGGAAAAACAGGCTGGACTAAATGTGTGAGAGAGAGTTTGGACTTCATTTTGTGGGTAGTTTTGAATCATGTAAGTTTTTGAAGCAGAAGGACTTGAAATACCTCCTCTTGGAGTTGGGAGGACAGAATACAAGAGATAAATAAGTACAGAGTATTGGGGCCAATGAGATCATTTACTGGCCTGCTCAAAAGTCCATGGGAAAGAACTTAAGGACCTGAATTCAGTAGAGGGCATGAATGAGTAAAGAGACTTTTCCAGAGAAGGTCAGTCTCAGCTAACGCAAATTTCTAAAGAAATGCAAAACATCAAATAGCAACTTAAGTTAAAACTTGTAAACTGGCCTAGGGACTGACCCTGATTGGATAAGCAATGATTTGTAATTAGCGTATTAAAGAAGACTAAAATCTTTTGGCTTCTGTTTTTGTTAGACTGATAATGTTTGCCTGTAAATGTGTGCTCAATAAGTTTAGGGAAAAAAAAACTATTTGAAAATGTTTTGTTCCCTGAAAGTGGTAAACATCTGTCTTGAACCACATTTGAATTCTTAGTTGTTTATCAATTCCATTTAGATGTGGTTAATGGCAAGTTAAATCACAGTGAAACTCATTCAAGAATCATTCTTATTTAGTGAAACTCATTCAAGAATCATTCTTATTTACTGAAGTATGAATGGAAGAGATTTATTTGTTCTCCCTTTAGTTATTCTCTATCTAAAATAGAAAATGGGTGGGTGGATATTAAAACAATATTATTAGAGTAGTTGGTTTTGGGATTGAGGTTGGAAATGGGCAATGACTGCAGATGGGAACTTTTTTTTTAGAATCATGGAAATTTCCTGAAATTAGATTGTAGGACTGGTTGCACTACTCTGTAAATTTACTAAAAGTCATTGGATTTATATTTTAAATGGGTGAATTTTATGGTATGTAAATTATACCTCATTGAAGCTATTAAGAACATGATGTGTACATGTAGTAAGAATTTTAAATCTGCTAAATATAAATTTTATACATGCTAAATCTGCTAAATCTAATATATAATTTGCAGTCATTTATCCAATAACCGTCTATAGAGAAAATACTAGGGACAGGATAAACCAGTGCTTCTTGAATTTAATGTGTTTAAGAATTATCAGTGGATAGTAAATGCAGATTCTAATTCAGCAGGTCTGGATCTAGGTCCATAATCCTACCATTTCAACAAACTCCCAGGTGATCCATGCACTGGCTGGATAACCACATTTGAATGCCAAAGTTCTAGACACTGGAAATATAGCAAGGAATAAGAAAGCAATTTTCTTGCTCGCATGGAGCCGGCATCCTAGGAAAGGAGGCAGTTAAGTAATCAAGTAAATAAATAAAAGCTCAAGATAGTTTCTCATATATATTACCTAACCTTCAAAACAACACTGTGATTCAATATTATATCTCAAAATACTTGTGTTCATTGCCCATCACATGTCAGGCATCACAACAGATGATGGAGACACAACTGTGAGCAAACCACCACCACTACTGATCTCATGAAATTCACAGTCTCATGCTACACTCATTTTACCATCAAAACAACCCTACGAAGTATGTAATATAATTCTCTTTATTTTACAGAAGCAGAAGGCCACACAACTCATACCAGTGCTGTGTCTTAAACCTAAGACCTTCTCAGCACTATGCTAGACTGTAATCTCCTCAATTTCATAATTATATTTGTGTGCTAGTCGCTCATTCGTGTCCGACTCTTTTGCAACTCCATGGACTATAGCCTGCTAGGCTTCTCTGTTCATGGAATTCTCCAGGCAAGAATACTGGAGTGGGTTGCCATTTTCTTCTCCAGGGAAATTTCCCAATCAGGAATTGAACCTGAGTCCTTGAACTGTAGGCAGATTCTTTACCAATTGAGCTACAAGGGAAATATTGATACATTTAAGAAATGAGAAAGGTAGATTGCATTTAACATTAGAGAACGCATACTATGTTCTTTTGGGCTTCCACGCCATTGGCAAGTTGAACTATTTGTACTATCTATCAGCTTAGCTCTTTCCTCTTTCTGAGCCTCACATTATTAAAATGCTCATGTGCTTATATGGAAGATTGTTATTTAGGTCTACATTTCTTTCTTTGCTACCAATTTCAGAACTTTCTGAGAATCTATTTATATTCTCCTCTCCTGGGAATTTGAAGTTCATCTTCATTTATCATCTGCAGATATGTTTCTCATGCTACTTACTTCCTTTTCTCAGTTCACTAATGATATAGTTAAACAAAATAGAACTCAACACTGACCCATGAGGACAGCTCCTCAGATTCTGTGTTCATTTTATGTCCATCATCCACTCCTTCAATGGAATGTCTTAGCTTGAAGTGTTCGTACTGGAGCAAGTAACAAGCCACTATAGTTAACAGATGAATATAAATTCCTAGATAAATATATGGCAGAAATATTTGAAAATCAACAACTTACTTGCATGAATGTGAACAATGATGGAAATATAAAATTGGAAATATATTCTAATATATTTGAACGCTATAATAGCTAACACTTATTGAACATTAATATGTGAATAACTTCATTATACTATTATCTTTAATTTAAAAAATCACCTTCCAATATAGCTACATTTCTCACCATTGCCACTATTTCCCAGGCCAGAAACTGAGAGCCAGTGAGGTAAGATTATATCTCCAGGGCAGACTTTCTTCAAAATTTATATATTTATCTAATACTGCTTATCAGATCAGATCAGTCGCTCAGTCGTGTCCGACTCTTTGAGACCCCATGAATCGCAGCACGCCAGGCCTCCCTGTCCATCACCAACTCCCGGAGTTCACCCAGACTCACGTCCATCGAGTCAGTGATGCCATCCAGCCATCTGATCCTCTGTCGTCCCCTTCTCCTCCTGCCCCCAATCCCTCCCAGCATCAGAGTCTTTTCCAATGAGTCAACTCTTCGCATGAGGTGGCCAAAGTACTGGAGTTTCAGCTTTAGCATCATTCCTTCCAAAGAAATCCCAGGGCTGATCTCCTTCAGAATACTGCTTATATTACTACATTTTATACTGATATTTTTTGGTTGTCATTTTAACTGGGCTTTTAAGAAACTAACATGTTACCCTTCTAATTTGGGATTTGAAACTTCTCAGTACTCTCCCAAAGAACACTTGGTTTGGAGAATCTGAACAACAGTGTGTCTCCCCCAACGAAATAGTTGACTCTACTAGGATCAGTAATTTGGTCTGGCTTGTTCTAGAGAGTTGTTACTAGCTACTTTGAAATAAGTGCTGTGAAACAAATTCCAGTTTTTATTTTAAAACTGAAGGAGTAAAGAGAATAAAAAAGGTTCAAGTATGTAAATGGCCTATAGTATTTAAACAGCTATGGTTTCAAGACAATTACATTAAGTACACAAATCTGGTTTTAATGACTGTGCTTAGAAGATGGGCAGAGCACTAAATATGTAAGTAATTGTGAACTTGGCACAGTAGCTCTGTTTATTTTAAGATCTCTTGCTGCTTTGGTTGAGGATGTTTACTTAACCAAACTCTATTAAACATGCTAGAGACATTATTGCAGATTTTGTCTTTGTAAGCACTTTTAATTGACAAGCTATGGAAGTGATAAATCACCAAGCATAGTAGATGATGGCAGATGGACTAGAGCAGACACTAAGAGGACAGGCAGGTATCCTTTTATCTAGGACTAAAAAAAAAAAAAAAAATAGTTGAATTAAGTGTTTCTGAAAAGCAAAGGACTGATAGTACTGGAACTGAAGTTTACTTACCAGACATCAGGGTCTATTGGGGGGATGGGGGGGAATTGTTGGAGGGCATTTCTCTCCAGCCTGCTTTGACCTGCTGGAACTAGATGATTATTTGTCTCTGGTGTCAGGAAAATCCTGTGCTGGTAACTACTGTATGGAGTTTAGTCTGCAAACCTTACCTAACTCAGTTACTCTTAAGAACTTGATAGGTACAGAAAATCTTAACCATCCATAATGCTATCTAAGCCTAGGAAAGAAGGAAACTCATGTGTGTTTCACAATGCAGGGACAGACAGGGAATCACACAAACTTGTGTCAATAATGATCCATGTGGAAACTCATATTTTAGCTTCATTATTATTTTCCCTTTCCCTTCCTTTCCCTCCACCTTCCTCCTTATTCATTTCTTCTTTGTCACTATCTTAATCTTTATTATCTCTACCTTTATTCATCTTTGGAGGGAGTTTGTCTTAATCTCATTTTAAATAATTACAGAGGTTTTTCCTGATAAAGATTGTTTAGCTTTATACAAACATTTAAAATACTTATCAGAAATAATTTGATAATTTCTATGCAAACTTTTTAAATATCATGTTCTCACAAAATAGGTTTGCAGTAGAGAGGCAGTAGTTTTACTGTAAACAAAGGAACTGAAGAACTTTTATCATACACTGTAATTATCTATTAAAGTAATCTTGAAAGGCAGTGAATTGGCAGGCAGGAAAAAAACACATGTTTATCTATACTATTTACCTCTCAACCTGATAGACATTTTGAGCCATGGCTATCACAGAAATTATCTGATGTTCTTTTGACAACTGTTGACAAAATCACTCCAGATACAAATCTATTTTATGTGGTGTGTGGTCTTGGAGGGAAAAAATAGCCTTATTTGGTTTAATAATGGGCATCCTAAAAAAAGCCCTACCAAGGTTTATAGAAGGACAGGATTAACAAAATAATTCATCTGAGAGAATAGCTATATGCTACATCTTTTTCTTAAAAAGTAGCATATGATACATAATTAAGTAACAAATGTACATTTTTAAATGAATTTTAAAAATTAAATATAATTTTTTGAGATCTAAATATAATACCATATTATTGTATAGTTTCTCAGATACATAGGTCTTCTGTGTTCCATGGAATACTGTTTACAATAGTGTTTATGATCTAAATAATAAACTTGTTTATGTCAGTAACCACAGCACCACTTATTTATGAGAAAAGAAACCGAAAGTCTAGATTCATTTTAATTACTTAAACTTGCAAGCAACCATTTGGAAAACAGTTAGGCTGTTATAATACTAGAATTAATGCCATTAATTTAGGAACTATTAAATATAGATTCCAGTTACAGGCCAGTGGAAGAAATGGGTTTTCACATAAAGCTTTTTTGTTGTTTAGTTGCTAAATTGTGTCCAACTCTTTGTGATCCCATGGACTGTAGCCCACCAGGCTCTTCTGTCCATGGGATTTTCCAGGCAAAATTACTGGAATGGTTTGCCATTTCCTTCTCCAGGGGATCTTCCAGATCCAGGAATCTAGCCCAAGTCTCCTGCCTTGGCAGGCAGATTCTTTACCTATGAGCCACCGGGGAAGCCGCAACAAACTTAGAGGTGATTTAACCTCTTCTAATCTTGTCTTCATCTGTAAAGTAGGAATAATAATTTAACTGTACAAAGTTTTAAGAAAAGTATAGTTAACAATGCCATATACTATGTATTTGAAAGTTGTTACAAGAGTAGATCTTAAAAATTCTCACCACACACACACACAAAACTATGTGAGGTGATGGATATGTTAACTAACCTTATTGAGATAGTCATTTTGCAATATATCAAACCATTATGTTATACATCTTAAACTTACACAATGTTACATATTAAATATATATCAATAAAGCTGGAAGAAAGTTATCAAGAAGACTCCTTGACCTAAACCCAGCAACATAAATATACTCAATAAATTTTAGTTTCCTTTACTTTATGAAGTGGGAGTTGTCTTCCTAAGGATAAAAGTCATGTTCCATCCATATTTGTATCTGCCAAAGTGCTTGGTAGAATGTCTTACACAAGTGGCTATTCGATAAAATCTATAGGAAAAAAAGGAAGAAGAGAGGGAAGGACTCAGTTCTAATCTTAAACAAACTCCTAATTTAGTATGAAAGATAGAACTTACATAAGTAAACATTTATGCTTGGAATTTATATATAAAAATAAGTACCACCCTAAAGCCACATACCAGCTGCTAAATTATTAGAGTCAGGAATTAAGTTTGTCTTGCTGCTCAAAAGGCATTTGAATGAAAGAATTTTACAACTTTCATAGAGTCCATGAAAATACAAAAAGAATACAGACAGGTAGGTTCGCTTGGAATCCCCTAAAATAAGTCTGGAAGTATGACGCATGGACAAGGATGAGACTGTGAAAATGCGAAAAACAGAAATGAAAAAACATTGAGTAAGAATCAGAAGAACTTGAGGCTAGCCTCCAGATGTGAATGACTGGGACTGCGCCGGGGAAACCCAGGGTCTCTGCCTGAAAATGAAAAACAGGAAAAGCAGAATAGATAGGCTAAAGGGACACCATGAATTTCTTTCTTTTTTTTTTTTTTCATGTTTAGATTTAGGTGATGGCAGAACATCTAAGTAAAGATGTTTCATAAACAGGATGAAATCTGTGACTGGAGAGAATATAAAGGTCAGGGCAGAAGAGGAAGATCTGGAAACTGTCTGCATAGAGGTGGGTGGTTAATGAAAATTGGGGCTCAAGCATCCCGATTTGCAGAGAGGACGTGAGCTGCAAACCACAGAAGATTATGGAAAACATTTCCTATTTTAATCACACTTGATTTTTAAGTATTTCTGGATTCTCTCTGGGAGTTGATACATTACCAAATTTACAAATTTACCCATTTACACTAGAAAAACACTTGAAATATTTCAGATTCCTTTCTTTTGTAGACAAGAAGAAGCTCAGAGGTGTCAAGTGAAATGCTCAAGGTTATTGGGAAGTAAGTTTCCATTTGTTCATTCATTGAATAGGTTCAAATATGCAGATACAGATGAATGCAAATATGGGATACTTTAAAATTCTATATTGACATGCATTTCTATTTATAAATTCTCAATCTTTTTATGACTGTAATTTAGTCATATTTGTGCTAAGCCAAGGTATATATTGCCAAATTCAGACTTAAGTTGAAGAAAGTAGGGAAAACCACTAGACCATTCAGGTATGACTTAAATCAAATCCCTTATGATTATACAGTGGAAGTGAGAAATAGATTTAAGGGTCTAGATCTGATAGACAGAGTGCCTGATGAACTATGGACGGAGGTTCATGACATTGTACAGGAGACAGGGATCAAGATCATCCCCATGGAAAAGAAATGCAAAGAGCAAAATGGCTGTCTGAAGAGGCCTCAAACATATTCAATAGCTGTGAAAAGAAGAGAAGCGAAAAGCAAAGGAGAAAAGGAAAGATATAAGCATCTGAATGCAGAGTTCCAAAGAATATCAAGGAGAGATAAGAGAGCCTTCCTCAGTGATCAGTGCAAAGAAATAGAGGAAAACAACAGAATGGGAAAGGCTAGAGATCTCTTCAAGAAAATTAGAGATACCAAGGGAACATTTCATGCAAAGATGGACTCGATAAAGGACAGAAATAGTATGGACCTAACAGAAGCAGAAGATATTAAGAAGAGGTGGCAAGAATACACAGAAGAACTGTACAAAAAAGAGCTTCATGACCCAGATAATCACGATGGTGTGATCACTCACCTAGAGCCAGACTCACATTCCTGGAATGTGAAGTCAAGTGGGCCTTAGAAGCATCACTATGAACAAAGCTAGTGGAGGTGATGGAAATCCAGTTGAGCTATTCCAAATCCTGAAAGATGATGCTGTGAAAGTGCTGCACTCAATATGCCAGCAAATTTGGAAAACTCAGCATGGCCACCTGGAAAAGGTCAGTTTTCATTCCAATCCCAAAGAAAGGTAATGCCAAAGAATGCTCTAACTACTACACAATTGCACTTATCTCACACGCTAGTAAAGTAATGCTCACAATTCTCAAAGCCAGGCTTCAGCAATACATGAACCATGAACTTCCCGATGTTCAAGCTGGTTTTAGAAAAGGCAGAGGAAACAGAGATCAAATTGCCAACAGCCACTGGATCATCGAAAAAGCAAGAGAGTTCCAGAAAAACATTGACTTCTGCTTTATTGTATGTCAAAGCCTTTGACTGTGTGGACCACAACAATCTCTGGAAAATTCTTTAAGAGGTGGGAATACCAGACAACCTGATCTGCCTCTTGAAAAACCTATATTCAGGTCAGGAAGCAACAGTCAGAACTGGACATGGAACAACAGACTGGTTCCAGATAGGAAAAGGAGTACGTCAAAGCTGCATATTGTCACTCTGCTTATTTAACTTCTATGTAGAGTACACCATGAGAAATGCTGAGCTGGAAGAAGCACAAGCTGGAATCAAGATTGCGGGGAGAAATATCAGTAACCTCAGATATGCAGATGATACCACCCTTATGGCAGAAAGTGAAGAGGAACTAAAGAGCCTCTTGATGAAAGTAAAAGAGGAGAGTGAAAAAGTTGGCTTAAAGCTCAACATTCAGAAAACGAAGATCATGGCATCTGGTCCCATCACTTCGTGGGAAATAGATGGGGAAACAGTAGAAACAGTGTCAGACTTTATTTTCGGGGGGTCCAAAATCACTGCAGATGGTGACTGCAGCCATGAAATTAAAAGATGCTTACTCCTTGGAAGGAAAGTTATGACCAACCTAGATAGCATATTGAAAAGCAGAGACATTACTTTGCCAACAAAGGTTCGTCTAGTCAAGACTATGGTTTTTCCAGTAGTCATGTATGGATGTGAGAGTTGGACTGTGAAGAAAGCTAAGCACCAAAGAATTGATGCTTTTGAACTGTGGTGTTGGAGAAGGCTCTTGAGAGTCCCTTGGACTGCAAGGAGATCCAACCAGTCCATCCTAAAGGAGATCAGTCCTAGGTGTTCATTAGAAGGACTGATGCTAAAGCTGAAACTCCAATACTTTGGCCACCTCATGGGAAGAGTTGACTCACTGGAAAAGACTCTGATGCTGGGAGGGGTTGGGGGCAGGAGGAGAAGGGGATGACAGAGGATGAGATGGCTAGATGGCATCACCGACTTGTTGGACATGAGTTAGAGTAAACTTCGGGAGTTGGTGATGGACCGGGCGGCCTGGCATGCTGTGATTCATTGGGTCACAAAGAGTCAGACACGACTGAGCGACTGAACTGAAGGTATATATACTTAAATGACTCACCCAAAGCTATATACAATACAATAACTAGGAAATCAAAGGTTTTATACAAAACTTAATATGTCCTTTAAAACCAATGGTAATGGTTTTAAAACCAAAGCTGATGGTACCAAAACATTCACATTCAGAAACACTTCCTCATTTTAGTTGAAGTCAGAATAATCTATATACCTATATATGTGAAAGTGAAAGTAAAAGTGAAGTTGCTCTGTTGTGCCTGACTCTCTGCAACCCCATGGACAGTAGCCTGCACCAAGCTCCTCCGTCCATGGAATTTTCCAGGCAAGAGTACTGGAGTGGGTTGCCATTTCCTTCTCCAGGGAACCTTCCCGACCCAGGGATCGAACCCAGGTCTCACGCATTGTAGACAGACGCTTTACCATCTGAGCCACCAGGGAAGTCCTACCTATATATGTTGGATGTTTTATAAACTTTAATTTGACATATGAGTTTCCTTAAGTTGATTTCAGCCATATTATATGCTTAACTTGTCATGTAAAATATGAATACTCAAAACTAGAAAAAAGAGGTATGCTTTCCAAGTCACCTTTTATACACTCAAGTAAAACCAAAGAGGGGAAAAAAAAAAATATCTACCAGAAAGCCCAGCATGGCTATAATCTAGGCTATCAGCTTTCAGTTGTTTATTTGGAAAAACACTCAATCACTTTCTTTGGTATTTAACCTAACTGCATAGTTTACTCAACTGACAGCAGTCACAATTTTTTAAAAGGCAACTTCATTAAACAGAAAATTTTACATCTGATTGTTTTTGGTAATAGACTATGAAATAGTTACACGCCATATGACTGAATGTGTCCACTGACAGAAAACTGATTAGCTTCGAAGCAACTGCAGTCTATCATTATCTATTTGGAAAATTCTTTCACACAATGACGTTTCCCTGCAACTTACACATATATATGGGTTCACAGTCTACCCTTAGGGATTATATAAATCAATCATAATAGGTCCTTTGGCCTGATTATCCTTCCATTGTTTAAAGAAAGCTACCAGGTTCCCTCTGTGTTTCTTTGTACCCTGATCATTCCTCCTATGAATTGGCATAAGCAACTTGCTCTCTTGGTTTGGTTTTTCCTCCACAGAAGTTTTTCCCATTCACTTCAGACCTTCTGTAACGTGATAGAGCATAGTAGAATGGACAGGTAACTCAAGAACTGGACAGATCTTATTTGAATCTCTGCTTGGTCACTAAATTGTGTACAGTTTAAACCTTCCTGAGCATTGGTTTTCTTATCTGTCAAATCTGAAATAAGAGCCATGACCTCAGAGTCAAGTAGTGATGACAAAATGAAATCTTACATGGTCCAGTGCTTGGTTCAGCTCTCACCAAATCCACAACCCTAACGAAAGTCAGATCTTTGCTCCTGTTAAAAGAGGACTTCGATCGCTTTTTAGAATTAGGTATCATGTACTACCTAGAAACCAAGGAGAATTAAAAATATACTTCAATATGTTTCACGTGTGTACACACAGACATACACACATCTTCAAGAGAGACCCTAGTGCAACTCCACAAAATGTAATCACATGCTTAGTATCTTTGGCAATATAAATGAGCCAAAATGTAATAGGAAAGGAAAAAGGAAAACATTTTGGCAAAGATAGTATAGGCCAATAAAAACCAACTGGTAGTGCACTCTTTTTTTTTTTTTTTTAATGTTACCATCTAACCCACTTTCAGGTTGTATTTTTCTTCTTATTCTAATTTATGTTTATTTTTAAGGCGTTATGGATACCATACCTGCCACTATATTTCATTCAGTTCAGTCGCTCAGTCATGTCCGACTCTTTGCGACTCCAAGAATCGCAGCACACCAGGCCTCCCTGTCCATCACCATCTCCCGGAGTTCACTCAAACTCACATCCATCGAGTCGGTGATGCCATCCAGTCATCTCATCCTCTGTCGTCCCCTTCTCCTCCTGTCCTCAATCCCTCCCAGCATCAGAGTCTTTTCCAATGAGTCAACTCTTTGCATGAGGCAGCCAAAGTACTGGAGTTTCAGCTTTAGCATCATTCCTTCCAAAGAAATCCCAGGGCTGATCTCCTTCATTACCGGGTAACATATTTGTCAAGAAAGTATAAGAACCAGCAAAGTGAACCCTTTAAAATATTGTCAAATAATGTGAGCTGCTTCTCTTCTGAAAAAATATCCTTCTGTTAGAAAACGGTAACTCTTGGGAAAACTTTACATATTTTAAATGATTACCCTCGCTCCTTATCTAGTTTATTTAGTTATCTATCCCCAAATATAACTGTTTCAGCCTATTGCTTTGAAAGCTGGCAATAATTGCATTTCAACATACACACATGCAGTATAGAAGTACTGCTGAAACTTTGCCTAAACACCCCAATGTCTCATGAGTATTAGTAATCGAGCCTGTTAAGCATCTGTAAGAAGGTGCCACATTTTTTCCGTATAGGGCAAATAAGCAAACATTCTTTCAGCTACACTCATATTTCTGGTAACATCTGCACAATGTCTACATGTCAGAAATTAGAATTAAATATTCTTCCCCTACTGTGAAATGCCTAGCCCAGTCTTTCTTGCAAAATCCTCGAATCATTCTCTATTAAGCATGTTCCAATCACCTACCAGCATAACAGACTATTTTTTTTATCCTTTTTTTCTACTTTATATACTTCTATCAGAATATGAAATATGGTAATTGCTCTAACTTATTTACTGAGCTTTCTCCCTCTTTAGACCACAAGCTTTCTGAGGGCAGAGGAAATGTGCTGGCCATCCTGAAGGTCTGGAACAGTACTTAGCTCAACATATTTTCCCCATTCCAATGAATCTCTTTGGTTCAAATTTTTAAGACAAAATTACGTAGAGGAAAAGACAGGGACTATCATTTAGGAGACCTGGGTTTCAGTCCTGGTTCTAGCTCTGTTTATTGATCAATCTTTGAGGAAGTTAATTAACTTCTAGGGGCACCTAAAATAATGGTTGAACTAAACTATCTTTAACATTTTCCTTGGATTATAAATTCTGATTCTTGGATTAAAATTTCCTTGAAACTGAAAATTCTCAGTACTTAAGCACCCATCATATACTTTATAATGTAGTAGGAGCAGTGAGATATTTTTTCATTTTTTTTAATCAAAGGATAATTGCTTTACAGAATTTTGTTGCTTCCTATCAAACCTCAACATGAGTCAGTCATAGGTATATATAGATCACCTCTTTTTGAACCTCCTTCCCATCTCCCTCCCCATCTCACCCCTCTAGGTTGTTACAGAGCCCCTGTTTGAGTTTTCTGAGCCATACAGCAAATTCCTGTTGGCTATCTATTTTAAATATGGTAGTGTAAGTTTCCATGTTACTCTTTCCATACATATCACCTTCTCCTCCCCTGTCCCCATGTCCGTAAGTCTATTCTCTATGTCTGTTTCTCCACTGCTGCCCTGTAAAAAAATTCTTCAGTACCATTTTTCTAGATTACATATATATACATTAGAATACGATATTTATCTTTCTCCTTCTGACTCACTTCACTCTGTATAAAAGGTTCTAGGTTCATCCACCTCATCAGAACAGACTCAAATGCATTCCTTTTTATGGCTGAGTAATATTCCATTGGGTATATGTACCACAACTTCTTTATTCATTCATCTGTCGATGGGCGTCTAGGTTGCTTCCATGTTCTAGCTATTGTAAATAGTGCTGCAATAGACAATGGGATACATGTATCTCTTTCAATTTTTGTTTCCTCAGGGTATATGCCTAGGAGTGGGATTGCTGGGTCATATGGTAGTTTTATTCCTAGTTTTTTAAGGAATCTCCATAACGTCTTCCATAGTTGTTGTATCAATTTACATTCCAACCAACACTGCAAGAGCGTTCCCCTTCATCCACACCCTCTCCATCATTTATTGTTTGTAGACTTTTTGAGGATGGCCATTCTGACCAGTGTGAGGTGATATCTCATTGTGGTTTTGATTTGCATTTCTCTAATAATGAGTGATGTTGAGCATCTTTTCATGTGTTTGTTAGCCATCTGTGTGTCTTCTTTGGAGAAATGTCTGTTTAGGTCTTTTCCCCACTTTTTGATTGCATTGCTTGTTTTTCTACCATTGAGTTGTATGAGCTCCTTGTGTATTTTGGAAGTTAATCCTTTGTCAATTGCTTTATTTGCTATTATTTTCTCCCATTCTGAGGATTGTCTTTTCACCTAGCTTATAGTTTCCTTTGCTGTGTAAAAGCTTTTAAGTTTAATCAGGTCCCACTTGTTCACTTTTGTTTTTATTTCCATTACTGTAGGAGGTGGGTCATTGAGAGAATCTTGCTTTGATTTATGTCATCAAGTGTTCTGCCTGTTTTCCTCCAAGAGTTTTATAGTTTCTGGTCTTACGGTTAGGTCTTGAATCCTTTTTGAGTTTATCTTTGTGCATGGTATTAGGAAGTGTTCTAATTTCATTCTTTTACATGTAGCTATTCAGTTTTCCCAGCACCATTTATTGAAAAGGCTGGATTTTTGAAATTAGATTAGCACACTATTCTAATCAAAAAGACAAAATGAGACTGGGTCATCGATATTATTATTAAAAATGCAAGTTACCATGAAGATGAATATAAAATAATCTGTGGTTAAAGTCTTCAAAATTTTAAGTACAGATTCAGACTATTTGGGCATGATTTAGTACACTTGATGGCAAGTGAATTAATAGTTCCCACAATGGCAAATGCATTAATAGTTCCCATGGAGAGTCAACGTGTTTCCAAAATTTTCTAAATTGCTCTCAGAAAAAAGAGAGAATCTGGCTCAACATGTCTGTAGGTTATGCAGGGGTTTATCATGTGTGAATCATTGGCACTGGTGCCTAATGCCAAACATAAAACTCCCAAACCTCAAACTATGAAGTATTGAGCAAGATATTTAGCAACACTGAAAGTACATCTTACTTTGGCTTAGGATACCTATGGAAAATGAAGTTGAAGCTCTAATACTTTGGCCACATGATGCAAAGAGCCGACTCATTAGAAAAGACCCTGATGCTGGGAAAGATTGAAGGCCAGGAGGAGAAGGGGACAACAGAGGATGAGATGGTTGGATGGCATCACTGATTCAATGGACCTGAGTTTGAGCAAGCTCCAGGAGTTGTTGATGGACAGGGAAGCCTGGTGTGCTGCAGTCCACGGGGTCACAAAGAGTCGGACACAACTGAGTGACTGAACAACAACCACCTATGGAATAAGGGCAGATTTTTAGATCAAACTGGACCTTAGGTATCTTTATCTTTCATAATTTCACACAGTTAATGAGGACACAGCAAATTACTCACTTTTCAAGCATACATTTATATGTCAAGGTAACAGGCCAACCTTCTTCTGTTTCTGTCACTTAGTTCAAGTGTTAAACAATATTACTGAGCACCCAAGTGAGGTCAACACTCTAGCATAAGGTGTTTTTCCTCAGTGAAATGAAATAGCTCTGTATGTGTGTGTTTACACACACACACTCACATACACATATATGAAGATTTTGCATATATAGGTAAAATTTTATGACACTATCATCAATAATGCTTAGAAGACTCCTTCAAATTTGGTTAAGTCAACCTGATAGGGAACAGAGAGAAACATATAGACCAAAGACTATGCTTACATAGAGTTTCCTAAATATTTGAGTTTTAGCAGAGACTCTCTTGAGTCTCAGACTCAGGCATCAGTTTTATCACTTTACAACAATTATGAGAGAGAAAAATTATTTATACTGTCAAAACACATAAGATAATGATTTGTAGTTCAGAGAATGGTTATTAATTTATCTTGGAAGATAAATTATGCTTCCACTCCTTTTCTGAAGGGCAGAGCGCTCCTGTGACCAAATAACAAACCAAAACCCTGTTGAGTAAACTATAAAGGGTACATTCAGCATGACAAAGAGAGATTTACATCAAATTAACATATCTTGAGATATTATTCTTCTTCCCTGCAGGGGTATTTCTGTCTAGACATCTAGAACCGGTCATTAAAATCAATACACTTCATCCTGAACAGGACCCTGAGCAAACATCTACACCCTAATTTGCACCCTCTAACTCTGCTTTTTCTACAACAGTGTTCTCTCTATGTGAGTTACATTACATTACATTACATTACATTCCCTAGCATATCAGAGCATTTTACTGTTTTATTCACTGGATTATTCATTTAGGTGTATCCTGATCTCATCAGAATCTCATTGCTCAGTGCATTATTCATTTTAATATTATTTTCAAAATCAGAATGATATATTTGTATACAGTGGGGAGAGAGAAAGAATAAAAGCAAAGAGAAGAAACTTATTTACCCTTACTTTTATCCCTTGGAAATGTTCTTGGGTCCTGAGAATTCATTAAAAATTTACAATTTTCAGTTTACATAAAGTTATATATTATTATGGGCTCTCCCGGTGGCTCAGCAGTAAAGAATTCACCTGCAATGAAGAAGATCTGGGTTTAATCCCTGGATCAGGAAGATCCCCTGGAGAAGGGAATGGGTACCCACTCCAGTATTCTTGCCTGGAGAATCTCACAGACAGAGCAAGTCTGGTGGGCTACAGTCCATGGTGTCACAAAGAGTCGGACATGACTAAAGTGACTAAGCATGCATGCATGCACATATATTATTATATTCTATTTATTTCACAGTAGAGTAAAAGGAATAATAGAGTATGATTAATACTCTGTTAAAACATGTTTTAAAATAAAATTCATTATAATAAGATTTTACTTACAAAGTAGAAGTCAGAAACTTGTCTTTGGAAAAAATCAAAGAATTTCACTATAAATGTATGTAAAACTATTCATCTTTACCAAAACAATACATTATTTTAATTTGTAACTTCATCCTAAGTGCACTACTTTTAGGAAACAGGTTGAACTAGTAACACAAATATGTGATTAGCTAAATTTGTGAGTGACCTTGCCAAAGTACTTCAGTTCCCTAAATGTATACTGTGGACCTCCTATGCTGATTCATTTTCAAATTCTGTTTATGTTTATGCTACAGGCAATCTGTCTATAAATCAGTGTCTGAGGACAAGCAACAATCAGAAACTTTCAGCTAACTTTTAAGCATCTAGTCATAATCCTACCGGAAAAGGCAATGGCAACCCACTCCAGTACTCTTGCCTGGAGAATCCCAGGGACGGGGGAGCCTAGTGGGCTGCTGTTTATGGGGTCGCACAGAGTTGCACACGACTGAAGCGACTTAGCAGCAGCAGCAGCAGCATAATCCTACTGGGTCTTAGAAATCAAATATAACTTCTCTTCATAAACTCAGATTTCAGAAGAACAAAAAAAATGTGATTAACAGAGATGTAATCACAGAAATGTAATGCTCTAAGGTAGAATTGTCCAATAGAAATCAATTGCAAGTCATAAATGAGACGCCACATACGCAATTTTAAAGATTTTAGCAGCTCATATTTAAAAAGCAAAAATTAAACAAGTGAAATTAATTTTAATACATAATTTAAACTAACATCCTGAATATTACCATGTCACAAGCATATAAATTATAGACAGTATAGTTTATATATCGTTGTACTAAGTCTTTGAATGAGATGTGAATTTCACATTTGCAGCACATCTCAATTTGTACTAGACATATTTCAAGTGTACAATAGTTACATGCAACTGGTGGCTATCATACTGAATGATGCAGAGAGACGTATACAGAGAGTTCTGAGGGAATGCAAAGGAAAAAAAGATTGATGCTCCCTGGACCATCAGGAAAATGCAACAAAAGGGTTGACTTTTGAATCTGACCTGTAAAGATAAACAGGAGTTTATAGGTAAAATAAAAGCAGATTGTGGCCAGATAGTGAAGCTTTATATTAAAGTTTGGATTTGTCTTTTAAGCTATGACTAGGTTTTTAAGGCAAGGAGTAATAGGATCAGCGTTTTTCTTTCAAAACATAAATGCTGATAGAATGGAAGATGAATTGGAAAATTGGAAGAGTAGAACCAAGTAGACTAGTTAGTTATATGGCTATTGCAAAGAATATGGGACATGGATTTAAATATCATCAATATGTTGAAGGTTCCCAAATACAGCTCTTCAACCAGATCTCTCTCCTAAACTTCAGACCTGACAATTTCATACCTAACCAGTCCACTTGGATACTCAGTATGCAGCTCTGACATAAAATAATAAAAACTCAGCTCCTAATCTTTCACTATACACAGGCTTCCCCATCTCAGTTGAGGCCCCTTTATTCTTATAATCTAGCTGTTTAGCTTGCAATATTAAAATTATTGTTCATTCCTCATTTTCTTTCCATGTCCCATTACCATCCCCATAGGAAATCCTGTTGATTGTTCCTTTGACAGATATCCATAATCTGACCTCTTCTCTGTATTTCTATAGCTACCATCCTGCTCTGAATAACCAGTGTCCCTCACTGAATTGCTGTGATAATTCCTACATATTTTCCTTGCTCTTTCCTTGTCCTCTAGGGCATATTTTCAGTACAGAAATCAGACTGGCACTTTTGAAGTTTAAACCGGCTTATCTTCTGAAATCCCCATTTCATTCACAGGCAAAGTAATTATGTGGCAGATCAAACTATTCCCAACTCATCATTTTCTCTCTGTAAGAGAATTATGCACTCATGTCCTTAGCTTTTAGTATTAAAATGTGACTTTTTAATATTTCTCCCAAGAGTAGACAGAATACACATCTTTGTTGCATTGACTTTGGGCTTGGTAAATGTCTTTCTTTGGCCAATGAAATAGGTAGAAAAGAATTCATTTCTTTTGGAGAAATGAAGAAATGTGACTTCATTTCTGAGTCACAGCTTCAAGAGACATCTTATGTTTTCATTCATTCCTTTTGCACTATGCCATCCTCTCTGAGAATGATAGAGCCCAGACAGCTACTAGATCCAGAATGAGAAGACATATGGGGCAGACATGATCCCAATTTGCAACCTGGACCCAAGCCCAGCCAATCCAAGCCAAGTTTAATAGAGTCACAACTTCCCGGCTGACTCCTGAATGAGAAATAAACACTTGTTCCTGGAGATGAGGTTGCTTGTTACATATCACTATTATAGCAATAGCTGCTTAATATACCCTACAGTGGTCAATCAGACCCCTTATGCTCTGTATACATTCCTTCCTTCCATCTCTCTTTCCTTTCTACCTACTTTTCTCTGTTTCATTTACTCCACTTCCACTGCTACAGACTCTTTATTATTCCTCAAATATACCAAGCATGTTCCTTCTTAAGGGTCTTTGCACTGACTGATCCCTCTGCCTAAATTATTTCTCTTCTAGATACCTATATGACTCACACCCTTATTTCCTCCAAGTTAACTGTCAACTTCTCAACCAGACCTACCTTGTCAGCCTATTTAAATTGCATGTCCATATAGATGGCTAACAGGCACATGAAAAGGTAGTCAACATCATTAATTATTAGAAAAATGTGCATCAAAACTACCATGAGGTATCACCTCACACTGATCAGAATGGCCATCATCAAAAAGTCTACAAATGAAAAACACTGGAGGGGATGTGGAGAAAAAGAAACCCTCCTGCACTGTTGACTGTTGGTGGGAATATAAATAGATCAGCCACTACGGAGAACTGTATGGAGGTTTCCCAGAAAACTGAAAGTTACCATATGATCCAGTGATCCCACTTTGGGCATATATTTGGAGAAAATTCTAATTCAGAAAGATAGATGCATCCCAATTCTCACTGAAGCACTATTTACAATAGCCAAGATATGGAAGCAACCTAAATGTCCATCACCAGATGAATGGATAAAGAAGATGTAGTATATATACATAATGGAATATTATTCAGCCATAAAAAATAGGTCTTATAATAACCTATAAGGAAAGGAAAGAGAGGTTGAGATTGGGGGCAGGAGGAAAAGGGGATGACAGAGGATGAGATGGCTGGATGGCATCACTGACTCGATGGATGTGAGTCTGAGTGAACTCCAGGAGTTGGTGATGGACAGTGAGGCCTGGCGTGCTGCGATTCACGGGGTCGCAAAGAGTCGGACATGACTGAGCAACTGAACTGAACTGAACTGATAAAAAAATAAAATAATGCCATTGCAGCAACATGGATGGACCTAGATATCATCATACTAAGTGAAGTAAGCCAGGCAGATGCAGACAAATATTATATGATATCACTTATTTGTGGAATCTAAAACATGATACAAATGAACTTATTTACAAAACAGATATAGACTCACACATATATAAAACAAACTTACAGCTACCAAAGGGGAAAGGCAGGGAGGTACAAATTAGGAATTTGGGATTAGCATATACACACTATTATGTATAAAACAGATAACCAACAAGGACTTACTGTATAGTACATAGCACAAGGAACTCTACTCAGTATCTTGTAATAGCCTATAAGGAAAAGAATCTGAAAAAGAATATACATATATATATATATATATATATATACACACACATATATATACACACACACATTTAAAAAGAGGAAAAAATAAAACTGCACAATAAAAAAACAAGTTTTATTATTAACTTTATTTTATGGGGCTTCTCTGATGACTCAGAGGGTAAAGAATCTGTCTGCAATGCAGGAGACACAGGAGATGCAGGTTCGATCCCTGGGTCAGGAAAGTCCCCTGAAGTAGGAAATGGCAACCCACTCCAGTATCCTTGCCTGGATAATCCCAGAGGATGGACAGAGGAGCCTGGTAGATGACAGGACTGCATGTGAATTATGCCTCAATAAACCTAAAATTTAAAAATATAAATAAATAAATAAATTGCATGTTGATCCTCTAGTCCAAGGATGATGAAGGGGCATGAGGGAACTTTCTGAGGTTATACAAATGTACCATACAGGGTTATATGTTATATGAGTGTGCATATGTGACAAAATTATCAATTTGCACATTTAAGATATGTGACTATCACTACATATATTTATTGCAAAAAGAAAAACTTTAAACAAATATTGAACTCTTAGTGTGTTTACATTTTACAGGGGTATCAGTATTCAATTCTGAAACTTTTTTCATGAGTCATACAATTAAGTAAATATATTATGGATAATTAAAATAAAATTTCTTCCTTTGGAGAACATACTTACATGTATGGGAGAAGGACGATTATACAGAAAATACAGTCTAATATTATAAAGGAACTTGAGACAGAAATGTGAACTAATGGCTTACATACAAACATGCATGCATTCATCATGCTTCATAGATTCAGATGAACATGTACAAATAAAGATATGAGACAGAAATAGATATCTATCTTAACTGTTCTCTAAGAGGGCCTAGAAGTAATGTTACATCAGTAAGAATAAGTACATCCAGTGCCCAGGTCTTGATTTCCACATACCATTCTCTACTAAAAGAAAACACAGTTCTTTGGATAAATGGCTAACTCTCCGGTAGGGGCAGGAAAATATAAGATCAACTGGAATATTTTGGTATTGTCAGAAGGTAAGGAAGCACTCAAGGAATCATGGAGATGTCTCAAAAGGTCACAGTAGCCAGCTTGAAGGAAATCCTACTGATCAAACCTGGGACCATGTGTGAATCCAAATATTATAAAAAAATGGATCATAATCTATTGAGTTCAGTAAAAAGCCATGAGTCCATCTAGTCTGAATTAACAAATGAAAAAAATAAAGAAATTGAAGAAGGGAAATGCCTTCCTTGTAAAATAAAGTGAAGTGAAAGTGAAGTCACTCAGTCATGTCTGACTCTTTGTGACCCCATGGACTATAGCCTACCAGGCTCCTCCATCCATGGGATTTTCCAGGCAAGAGTACTGGAGTGGGTTGCCATTTCCTTCTCCAGGGGATCTTCCCAACCCAGGGATCGAACCTGGGTCTCCTGCATTGCAGGCAGACGCTTTACCGTCTGAGCCAGAAATAATAATAGATAGAAAATTATCAATAGAGATAAAAGTGGTGGTAGAGTGTGCTGAGAAACAGATATTTAAATATTCTTAAAGTATCTTCCTACAAGTTACTTACTAATTATAAAGTGAAAATGTTGACTTTACAATGGAGAATCCTTATTGATCACCCACCAGGAGATCAAAGCTAACATCACCAACACTAGAATAACTCAGTGTCTTGTGACACCTGACATAAAGTATTGAGAAAAACTGAATATAATTTTAGTGATTTTCTTCTAAAAAATCTGTTACCTTATCAATTCCAGAGGAAATAAACTCACTCCAGTGTTCTTGCCTGGAGAATCCCAGGGACGGGGGAGCCTGGTGGGCTGCCGTCTATGGGGTCACATAGAGTCAGACATGACTGAAGTGACTTAGCAGCAGCAGCAAACCAAATGTCACTGGCCTGAATTCTTCAAAAATGTCAAGATTAAGAGATTACGTAAAACAAGAAAAATGTGACAATAAAATTCAATACACGATCCTGTATTGAATTTTGGGCCAGGAAAAGCTGTAAATGACATTACTGGGAAAACTGATTAAATGTGAATAAGGATTCTGGGTTATATAACAGAAGTATATCAATATTTTATATTCTGATTTTGATAATTGCAATGTAATTATCTTTTAAATGTCTTTATTCTTTGGAAATACACATTGAAATATTTTAGAAGTTAAGGGACACACCGTCTTCAACTTCTTCCCAAAAGTTGAGGAACAAAATTCTGTATATGCACATATTTTTATAGACAGACTTATTAACAAAGCAAATGGAGCAAGGTCTGTGGTATTGGTTTGTACTATTCTTGCAACTCTTCTGCAAGTCTGAAATAATATCAGTTCTTTAAATGACTTCTGCTGGTCACTATCTACTCAAATTATTCTGTGTTGTTCTTTTTTTCATAGCACTTACTACCTTTTAACATGCTACAGGAGGGTTCTTTACCACTAGCGCCACATAGGAAGCCCATATAGTTTATCATCTATTGTCTATTTGATCTACCTAGAACATCTAAAATGCAAATCTATAAGGGCACCCTCTATGCCTCTTTTGGTTCCTTGATATAGTCTAAGCCAGCTCCTGAGCTTCCCTGGCAGATCAGATGTTAAAAAATATGCCTGCAATGCAGAAGACCTGGGTTCAATCCCTGGATCAGGAAGATCCCCTGGAGAAGGAAATGCTACTCCACTCCTGGAGAATCCACGGACAGAGGAGCCTGATGGGCTACAGTCCATGGGGTTGCAAAGAAGTTAGGTCCTAAAAAGTGCTTGGCACAAAGCAGATGCTCAATAATTCTTTGAAGCAAGAGAGAGAGATGATAAAAGAAAAAGTGAACTAGGAAGTGGTGATACAATAGGAGGTTACTGAATCAATGAAACATGCTCCAACTGAGCACAATGGATGAGCACACAATCGAATACTTAATATGTACCCAAAGTAATTCCAAGTGCTTTACTTTACACACTTATTTTTTCAACCAAAATTTCTGAGACAGGTATCACTGTCTTCACTTTATAAATGAGAAACCTGAAGCATAAAGAGGTTAAGTAGCTTTGCCAAAGTCATCCAGCTAGTAAGTAGTGGGGACAGACAGAGAAACCCAGATATTCTGGCTTTGGTCTTTTCAGACAAAGAAACAGGCAAGGTAGGGCAACACAAAGGCAAACCATTCAGGATCAGATGCACTTGGATGAGGGACCTGAATCTATCACATATTCAGTTCAGTTCAGTCACTCAGTCATGTCCAACTCCTTGTGACCCCATGACTGCAGCATGCCAGGCTTCCCTGTCCAGCACCAACTCCCAGAGCCTACTCAAACTCATGTCCATCGCGTTGGTGATGCCATCCAGCCATCTCATCCTCTTTTGTCCCCTTATCCTCCCACCTTCAGTATTTCCCAGCATCAGGGTCTTTTTCAAATGAGTCGGCTCTTAGCATCAGGTGGCCAAAGTATTGGAGCTTCAGCTTCAGCATCAGTCCTTCCAATGAACACTCAGGACTGACCTCCTTTAGGATGGACTGGTTGGATCTCCTTGCAGTCCAGAGGACTCTCAAGAGTCTTTTCCAACACCACAGTTCAAAAGCATCAATTCTTCAGCACTCAGCTTTTTTTATAGTCCAGCTCTCACATCCATACATGACTACTGGAAAAACCATAGCTTTGACTAGATGGACCTTTGTTGGCAAAGTAATGTCTCAGCTTTTTAATATGCTATCTAGGTTGGTCATAACTCTCCTTCCAAGGAGTAAGCGTGTTTTAATTTCATGTCTGCAGTCACCATCTGCAGTGATTTTGGAGCCCAAGAAAATAAAGTTTGACACTGTTTCCATTGTTTCCCCATCTATTTGTCATGAAGTGATGGAACCAGATGCCATGATCTTAGTTTTCTAAATGTTGAGTTTTAAGCCAACTTTTTCACTCTCTGCTTTCACTTTCATCAAGAGGCTCTTTAGGTCTTCTTCACTTTCTGCCGTAAAGGTAATTTTGAGAAAGTAATTTAGTTATTATGTTACCAAGTTTTCTAATTTCAAAAGATGAACATGAAATCTACTATATAGAAATATGAGGCTTAAATGAGATAAATGAGAAAAAGTACCTGAAAGTGCCTGGAAAAATCATACTTAATCATTATTAGACTTACTCTCCTTCAAGTGAGTGACTATTTATTGCTGTGGTTGTTGTTTTTTCAGGTTGGCTTACTAGGTGGTGATATTATTGAATAAGCTAGAGAACAGTACAAACCATGGTCAATTTCTATATCACTCACTGTTTGGTCTCTAGCATTCAGTTCAGTTCAGTCGCTCAGTCGTGTGTGACTCTTTGTGACCCAATGAGTCACAGCACGCCAGGCCTCCCTGTCCATTACCAACTCCCAGAGCTTACCCAAACTCACGTGCATCGAGTTGGTGATGCCATCCAGCCATTTCATCCTCTGTCGTCCCCTTCTCCTCCTGCCCCCAATCCCTCCCAGCATCAGGGTCTTTTCCAATGAGTCAACTCTTCGCATGAGGTGGCCAAAGTATTGGAGTTTCAGCTTTAGCATCAGTCCTTCCAATGAACACCCAGGACTGATCTCCTTCAGAATGGACTGGTTGGATCTCCTTGCAGTCCAAGGGACTCTCAAGAGTCTTCTCCAACACCACAGTTCAAAAGCATCAATTCTTCGGCCCTCAGCTTTCTTCACAGTCCAACTCTCACATCCATACGTGACCACTGGAAAAACCATAGCCTTGACTAGACGGACCTTTGTTGGCAAAGTAATGTCTCTGCTTTTGAATATGCTATCTAGGTTGGTCTTAACTTTCCTTCCAAGGACTAAGCGTCTTTTAATTTCATGGCTGCAGTCACCATCTGCAGTGATTTTGGAGCCCCCAAAATAAATTCTGACACTGTTTCCACTGTTTCCCCATCTATTTCCCATAACAAAGCTTAGAAGTAGCTAAATATATCTGATTTTAAAATCCAGGTTTTAAGAGTAAATTCAATGATCAATCATTGTTAGAATGTTTAAAATATGAAAATGTATTAGTATTTTGGTTAAAAGCCCAACAGAGTTTGGTAAAAGTACCCTATCGAAATCCATGTAAAATTGATGTAGAAATAAAAATTACTTGAGTTCTTAGAAGAATTATATAGTATATTATGCCATATTGTATATGTTTAAAAGATTTCAGTTTTTCAAAAGTGATTTAAAATCCATTGCACTAGATAAACTATCTGTAACTACTTGTTAATATCCATGTTACATGGTCTCTACAACTAGTTACACATTCTAAGCATCTGCTAAAGTTCAAATTCTGCTCTCACTTCCTGTAGAGGAGTTAAGGATTATTTGCTTTTATATGGTTCATTTATGTCTGTGGTATGTGATAAAGGTGGTGATTTCTTGACACAGCAATATAGATGAGTTTTTCCCCATTAAAGGCTCTGTGGGGGAGGAACCCTTATAAATCACTGTGTGGTCTTGTAAATTGGGCAGTGTTGTGGGATATTTTCCTCACAGGTTTGGATCAGAATAATAAGCACACATGAAATTGCCAAGAACATCCAAAAAGAAAGTGAAAGCACCCAAAACAAACAAAACGAAGTCTAATATTATTTTAAGAAAAAATCTTGAAAAATTGCTCGACACAATGAAGTATTTCCAAGAATGTTGCCAAGAATATGAATTTAAGAATAGGTTATATATG
This sequence comes from Bos javanicus, assembly GCF_032452875.1. Lineage (NCBI taxonomy): Eukaryota > Metazoa > Chordata > Mammalia > Artiodactyla > Bovidae > Bos > Bos javanicus. The sequence continues at coordinate 57,158,131 of NC_083881.1, read as the reverse complement.
TGCTCCTATTTAAAATCAGAAAATTATAGAAATATATTACAGCTATAGTAATACCAGTAATAGCAACACAAATCATATTTGTGATACTCCGTTAATTGCTTTTCCTTCATTTACTTTGTTTAAACCACCACAATCACAGTATGCAGTTAGCATCATGTTACAGACGAGTAAATTAATGACGTCTTTTATGTATTTGCTAGAATATTGTGGAAATGCACTATGATATTTTATTTCAAACAATACCTCTTTTAGGTAAAAAATATTTGACAAGATATAATTGCTGTCCTCACTTCTTATGGTTTTATCTCTAGTTAGGACAAATGAAGGTGTCCTCATATGTATATTTTTTAAAAAAAGAAAAGAAAAGAAAAAATAAAACTCTAGGGTTTGCATTAACTCTTTCCTATCATCTCTTTCCAAAATAATAATTGCCAACAGTAGATATCAATTGAGTACTGACTGTACACAAAGTACAGATGTATTAAAGCCATTAAAAATGAGAAAGTGCTCTCCCAACACTTAACAGTTGAAAATACACATACACTTTTTTAACTTTATGATACTAGACATAATATCTTTCAAAGAATACAGTAGCCTTATAAGAATTGAGTTTTAACACATAATGAACTTTATTTATAATGAGAAGAGAGCTTTTATGAATAGAAAATTCTGGTTCATTGTTAACAACACTGTAAACACCTACAGAAGCAGATCTATATATGGTAACATTTATTCTTTTCACATTTTCTCAAAGTGACTAAAATGGGTGATTCCTTTAAACATGGAACTTGCTATTTTATCAGTCATTTGAACAATGATTTGTGAGAGCTTCTGATTAGGGTATTCTAACCAGGAAGTCCCTTTCATGGATCACAGCCTTGTCATAGCAAAGGGGCTTGCATAATTCAATGAAGCTATGAGCCATGCTGTGAAGGGCCACAAATGACAGATGGGTCATGGTGAAGAATTCGGACAAAATGTGGTCCGTTGGAGGAGTGAAAGGCAAACTATGCCAGTATTCTAGCCGTGAGAACCCATGAACACGAACATGTACAATATGAAAAGGCAAAAAGATATGATACTGGAAGACGAACCTCCCAGGTGGGAAAATGTCCAGTATGCTACTGGGGAAGAGTAGAGGGCAATTACTAATAGCTTCAGAAAAATGAAGTGGCTGGGCCAAAACGGAAATGACACTCAGCTATGCATGTGTCTGGTGGTGAAAGTTAAGTCTGATGCTGTAAAGAACAATATTGCATAGGAACCTGGAATGTTAGGTCCATGAATCAAGGTAAATCAGATGTGGTCAAGCAGGAACTAACAAGAGTAAACATCAACATCTTAGGAATCAGTGAACTAAAACGGACGGGAATGGGTGGATATAATTCAGAAGACCATTATATCTACTACTGTGGGCAAAGAATCCCTTTGAAGAAACTAATTAGGCCCCATGGTCAACAAAAGAGCTTGAAATAGAGTACTTAGGTGCAATCTTAAAAATGACAGAATGATCTTGGTTCATTTCCAAGGCAAACCATTCAACATCACAGTAACTCAAGTCTATGCCTCAACCACTGATGCTGAATCTGACTGGTTCTATGAACACCTATAAGACGTTTTAGAACTAAACCAAAGAAAGGTGTGCTTTTCATCATAGGGGACTGGAATGAAAATATAGGAAGTAAAGAGATACCTGGAGTAACAGGCAAGTTTGGCCTTAGAGTACAAAATGAACCAGGGCAAAGGCTAACAGAGTTTTGTCAAGAGAACACACTGGTCATAGCAAACACCCTTTTCCAACAACACGAGAGATGACTCTACACATGGACATCACCAGATGGTCAATACTGAAATCAGACTGATTATATTCTTTTCAGCCAAAGGTAGAGGAGCCCTATACAGTCAGCAAAAACAAGACCAGGAGCTGAATGTGGCTCAGATCATTAGCTCCCCACTGTGAAAATCAAGCTTAATTTGAAGAAAGTCCAGTAGGCCATTCAGGTATGACCTAAATCAAATAAAGTGAAGGTAATAAACAGAATCAGAAGATTAAATCCAGTAGACACTGTGACTGAAGAACTATGGACAGAGGTTGGTAACACTGTATAGGACTCAGTGACCAAAACCATCCCAAAGAAAAAGAAATGCAAGAAGGCAAAGTGGTTGCCTGCGGTGGGTTTACACATAGTTGAGGAAAGAAGAGAAGCAAAAAGCAAAGGAGAAAGGGAAAGATATACCCATCTGAATGCAGAGTTCCAGAGAGTAGCAAGAAGATATCAATAAGAAAGCCTTCTTCAATGAACAATGCAAAGAAGTACAGGATAACAATAGAATGAGAAAGACTAGAGATCTCGTCAAGAAAGCTAGATATATCAAGGAAACATGTCACACAAGGATGGGAACAAAAACAGTAAAGAACAAAAACAGTAAGGACCTACAGAGGCAGAAGAGATTAAGAAGAGGAGATTAAGAAGAATACACAGAAGAACTATACTAAAAAAGTCTTAATGACAGGGATAATCACGAGGGTGTGGTCAGTCACCTAGAGCCAGACATCCTGGAGTGTGAGGTCAAGTGGGCCTTAGGAAGCATTATCACAAAGCCAGTGGAGCAGATGGAATTCCAATTGAACTATTTAAAATCCTAAAAGATGATGCTGTTAAAGTGTTGCGCTCAATATGGCAGCAAATTTGGAAGACTCAGCAGTGGCCCCAGGATTGGAAAAGGTCAGTTTTCATTCCAAAAGAAGGTCAGTGCAATTGCACTCATTTTCCATGCTAGTAAGGTTATGCTCAAAATCCTTCAAGTTACTCTTCAGCAGTATGTGAACTGAGACCTTCCAGATATACAAGTTGAGTTAACAAAAGGCAGAGGACCAAGAGATCAAATTGTGAACATTCACTGGATCATAGAGAAAGCAAGGGAATTCCAGAAAAACTTCTTCTGCTTCATTGACTACATGAAAGCCTTAGACTGTGTGGATCACAACAAACAGAAAAATTCTTAGAGATGGGAATACCAGATCACCTTACCTGTCTCCTGAGAAGTCTGTATGTGGGTCAAGAAGCAATAGTTAGAACCTTACAGGGAACAATTGACTGGTTCCAAATTGGGAAAGGAGTATGACCAGGCTATCTATTGTCACCCTGCTTATTTAACTTATACGCAGAGTACATTGTGTGAAATGCTGGGCTGCATGAATCACAAACTGAAATCAAGATTGTCAGGAGAAATATCAACAACCTCAGATACACAGATGATACCACCCTAATAGCAGAAAGTGAAGAGGAACTAAAGAGCCTCTTGATGAGACTGAAAGAGGAGAGTGAAATAGCTGGTTTAAAACTCAGCATTAAAAAACTAAGATCATGGCATTCAGTCCCATCACTTCATGGCAAATAGAAGGGGAAAAAGAGGAAGCAGTGACAAAATCCCTGTGGGAGGTGATTGCAGTCATGCTATTAAAAGATGTTTGCTCCTTGGAAGGAAAGCGATGACAAACCTAGACAGTGTATCAAAAAGCAAAGATATAACTTTGCCGACAAAGGTCCATACAATCAAAGCTATGGTTTTTCCAGTAGTCCTGTACAGATGTGAAAGTTGGATCATAAAGAAAGCTGAGGGCTGAAGAATAGATGCTTTCGAACTGTGTTGCTGGAGAGGATCTTTAAGAGTCCCCTGGACAGAAAGGAGATCAAACCAGTCAATCCTAAAGGAAATCAACCTTGAATATTTATTGAAAGGACTGTTGCTGAAGCAGAAGCCCCACCTGGTATGAAGGGCCAACTCATTGGAAAACACCCTGATGCTGGGAAAGACTGAAGCAACTTAGCACACATGTATGCAATAAGCAATAAAATTTGCTCCTATCCTTAACAATTAAGGTATTGTGGATAAACCATGGACAATCAAGCTAAAGAGATTTTGATTCTTATTCTTTCTTCAGTTCGGTTCAGTTCAGTTCAGTTCAGTAACTCAGTCGTGTCCGACTCTTTGCGACCCTATGAATCGCAGCATGCCAGGCCTCCCTGTCCATTACCAACTCCCGGAGTTCACTCAGACTCACGTCCATAGAGTCAGTGATGCCATCCAGCCATCTCATCTGTTGTCTCCTTCTCCTCCTGCCCCCAATCCCTCCCAGCTTTTCCAATGAGTCAACTCTTCGCATGAGGTGGCCAAAGTACTGGAGTTTCAGCTTTACCATCATTCCTTCCAAAGAAATCCCAGGGCTGATCTCCTTCAGAATGGACTGGTTGGATCTCCTTGCAGTCCAAGGGACTCTCAAGAGTCTTCTCCAACACCACAGTTCAAAAGCATCAATTCTTCGGCCCTCAGCCTTCTTCACAGTCCAACTCTCACATCCATACATGACCACAGGAAAAACCATAGCCTTGACTAGACGGATCTTTGTTGGCAAAGTAATGTCTCTGCTTTTTAATATGCTGTCCAGGTTGGTCATAACTTTTCTTCCAAGGAGCAAGCGTCTTTTAATTTCTTGGCTGCAGTCACCATCTGCAGCTAACACTGTGAACTTACACAAACTTTCCAACCTCTAAGAGTTTTAGCTTTCTATCTCAAAAATGGAGAGAATATTTTTTGTCATATGTTTGTTAGAATTAAATGAGATTAAGTGAAATTGGCACATAATACAGACTCAGACTCAGTAAATACTGGTCCTGTTCTTAGCCTTTTTTGAAGAAATCTTCACTCACCAAAATCTTCCCTAAACACATGACATTCTGAAAATGTTTAATAAGTGAACTATGTTAAGGAATTATCAGCCTATTTTTCATTACTGGAATTGGCTGCCTAGGGAGAAATTGACTATAGCTTTACCTCCCAGAAGGACAAATGCTTGATGCATTTTTTAAATAATGGTGCCCAATGCTTGAAAAACTGTAAATTGTATGTTTCTACTTGTTGAGAAATGGTTATTCTCTCAGAATGCTAACTTGAATATACATTAATTTGCTAGAGATTGTCACTGGATCTCTGTATGTTACCTTTGATCTGGAAATTGAACCTCCAAAAATTTTGACCAAAAAAAATAGGAATAAGCACAGAAATGTATTTACAAAGATGTTCACTGCAAATCTAATTATTATATAAACATGGTTAGAAATCTATATGTTCAGTAGTAAATGATTAGGCCAAGTGGAATACATTTAAATAACTAAATTCTTACTATTATGATGAGATGGCAAAGTACATCTGTTGATATGAAAATATGTACATATTATATACTGTTGTGACAAAAAGCATCTTGAAATGCCATATATAGAATCATCCTACTTTTTGAATAAATTCATATTTTTCTAAAGACAAAAAATCTGAGGGAGTGTAAGCAAACAATGTGAAGAATGACTATGGTTGACTCTACAGCAAGGCAGGTGATTTGCATTTACCTTAGTCTGTGTGTATATTTGCTAATTTTCCAGTGAGGAACTCCGAGTCATTAACTGGAAAATAAAAACAACTGCCTAAAGTTCAGCTCCTCTTCATTTCCCTTCTGCTCTTTGCTTCACTGGTGGTCTATTTCAAAGAACCGGGCATAACACGTTACTTATACAGTGTGGTCTTAATCCCGTCCTTTACATTTAAAAAAAAATAGATGTGACCTTGAATAGCCTAAATAATAAAATAGTTGAGAATGAGTTTTGTAGGGAGAGTGACTAGGCTTGTGGGATGTTATCAGCACCATTTAGATTCTCTTTTCTAGCTCAAGACATGTCTCTTTTGTAGTGGGCAGGACTGAATATTCTGTTTACTTGTTACAATAGAATTCAATTTCAAGACAAATCAGTTAGAGCAAGTTTGGGGCCAGTTTTACCTCACTTTTGAGTATCTGTTAGTATTATAGATACTTTGATATAATGTTTCAACTACTTTTTAGTCATTAGAGTAAACTGATATCTATGCATCTCTTTCTACATGTATAGGAATATACTAGAGAAGTACACACCAAGTAGAAATTAGTGCATTTTCTACTCAAAAGTACTACATATATTGTTAACAAATCTAAGTGACATGCTAATGAATTGAGATATAGTGTACAATCCTAAGTATCTAATTTAATATTCTGGAGAGGCTTGAATTCAGGATGGAAATTTCAGGTTTATCTGACAAATCTCATGTACCTAACATTGTTCCTGGCTCTTTAATTCAATGTAACATTTATTTTTCTGCCTTTAAAACAAACAAATACATCTATGCTACTGTTAAGGTGGCCTGTAAAATACATTTGTGTGTTTTTGTTGAGAAGGCAAAGAACATACAATAGGAGCCCTATCTAAGAGGTGTAAATGTCTAAGTGTCCTTTCGCAAAACATTGTCTGTGCTTGTAAAATGAAGTGGTCTGTAAACAGGTTCTGCTGGCCTCTACTGACCTTTGGCTCCCATACGTCGTCCTCTCTACCCACCTTCTCAAAATCCTCTCTCCGAAGCTTTTACTCAACCTCAAAATAGCTTCCAGATGTCTTGCGACCTCACTGTGTAGCCCCTCTTCCCTTTATAAGGTTATATGGTTAGGAAAGATAGCAGAATGGGTTTAACAAAGGACTTATATTTGGTTCAAAATAAGTTCATTGCATAGCAGGTCCATCCTTTGTCTCTATATGAACAGTTCAGAAATATAGAAAACTGTTTTCTATAACTTTAAGTGTAAATAAACAAAAATTTGAAGTTTTAGCATACTTCCTTGGTTTATATTTATATATATATATATTTATAATTTTACAAGGAGCTGTCCCATATATCCAACTAATACGTGACAAACTCTAACATACTGAGTCACTTGCTAAAGGTCCAAATTGAATTCTCTGCTCACATTTCCAAGAAGTATCTCCTGTTTTCCCACATCCTATGATTAATAACTATTACCAAATTCCCAAGGTAGGTAAGTGGTTTAACTCTGGTCTTCCATTCTAGGAATGAAAGTCAAATTAATATAAAAGTGTTTGCATCATGCACCTTGGTGAACCATTTTATGTTTTGAATGGGGCACAATATTTCAAAAGGAGAGTTCATTAATAATAAAATTGATATTTATGGCAATTCCTGACCTGTCTTCATGAATCATTGTAGGTAAACTTTCCTATTTGGTATGGTTGTTGTTAAATATTCCTTACCTGTGGCCAAAACTGCAATAAAATATCTCCAATAAGACGGGCAGTGGGTCCTGACTAAACTCTCAATCAAGGCTTTTAAGAAAGAACCTGTTTGAAGAACATCCCTCCTCGTTAGTTTCTTTAGTCAACATTTTCAAACATAGAAATAGTCTTGGAAACATCCAAAGTATAGGACTTTGAGATTGGAATGAAGCCATAAAAAGCATTTTTTTATAAGAGCAAGAAGTTAGAAAGTTGATCTTCAGTGGTTTTCTACCATGTGGAAAGTATTCCTGAGACCTGAGGCCTCAGCACATCAACTGATGGGAGAGCACTGTCATTATATCAAAATGAAGTTCATTATGCTTTTCCTTCAAAAGGACAAAAGCAAAAAATCTTAGGTTCAGAAATGTTCTTTGTGCTATTATAAGTAGGTCATCAAACATCATTTGATCAACATTAAAACTGAAAGCTGGGTAGCAGTTGAAGTTACAAATAGTTTTCTGTGAACTTGGATGTCTTGAGCAAAGTGAGGATGTTTGCATAATCTTCTCTGTAGCAACAACATTCCACATGCATATTTCTCTTTAAAAAGAAACTCCATGCTCAGTGGTATTCTGGGTTCAAGGCTTGAATAAAAAGCTTCTCAAGTCAAATGGCCTGATCTAAAAATTGAGCTGTAGAGAAGGTCACAAGTGTTTTGACTTCTCTTTTAAATCATTTATGGATGACTTAAAGTCATATATTGACTCAAAATATGAATTTACTTAAATCTGTGAACTTGAACTTTTAGCTATTTAGCCCAATATCTTCCCCAAAACCTTCCCAAATGTTTACAATGTCTATAAACAAGATAAATCAACATACACAATACTGAGCAGAGAAGAAAGTGAAATGCACAGCAAACCTGTTTGTAGAAGTTTTCTTAAGGCCCGGAAATAAAAAGTTTTTTCAAACCCTGGGAGTAAAAAAAAATGTTAAATGTGGCCTACCATTTTCATGTCACCCTGCTTATTTAACTTGTATGCAGAGTACATCATGAGAAACACTGGGCTGGATGAAGCACAAGCTGGAATTAAGATTGCCAGGAGAAATATCAATAACCTCAGATGTGCAGATGACACCACCCTTATGGCAGAAAGTGAAGAAGAACTAACGAGCCTCTTGAAAGTGAAAGTGGAGAGTGAAAAAGTTGGCTTAAAGCTCAACATTCAGAAAATGAAGATCATGGCATCTGGTCCCATCACTTCGTGGGAAATAGATGGGGAAACAGTGGAAACAGTGTCAGACTTTATTTTGGGCTCCAAAATCACTGCAGATGGTGCTTGCAGCCATGAAATTAAAAGACGCTTATTCCTTGGAAAGAAAGTTTGACCAACCTAGACAGCATATTAAAAAGCAGAGACATTACTTTGCCAACAAAGGTTCGTCTAGTCAAGGCTATGGTTTTTCCAGTGGTCATGTATGGATGTGAGAGTTGGACTATAAAGAAAGCTGAGCGCCGAAGAATTGATGCTTTTGAACTGTGGTGTTGGAGAAGACTCTTGAGAGTCCCTTGGACTGCAAGGAGATCCAACCAGTCCATCCTAAAGGAAATCAGTCCTGAATATTCATTGGAAGGACTGATGTCGAAGCTGAAACTCCAATACTTTGGCCACCTGATGCAAAGAGCTGACTCATTTGAAAAGACCTTGATGCTGGGAAAGATTGAGAGCAGGAGGAGAAGGGGACGACAGAGGATGAGATGGTTGGATGGCATCGCCGACTCAATGAACATGAGTTTGGGTAAGCTCCGGGAGGTGGTGATGGACAGGGTGGCCTGGCGTGCTGCAGTTCATGGAGTCGCAGAGTTGGACACGACTGAGCGACTGAACTGAACTGAACCATTTTCATGGCATTTTTCCAAACTATAAATCTCAGTGTATTATGATACAACATTTAATTTTTTTTAATGGAAATATAAAACCTAGAGACCCAAATGTAAAAAATAAAAAGCAAATCTCTGAATTATACTTATTTCGAACATCTTACTTTCTCAGAAATACAGTCAAGACAGAATTTAATAGAGCAATATTTTTCTGTTAAAAATTATTTTGGTTTGTAGTCAATGGGAAGCATGCCTCAAATTATAATTTTTCTTCAATATAATTGAGTTGTATCATATGATACTTGATTTTTATGAATCCAACTATGTGGCTGGTATCACAACTTTATTCCTGTGACAAATAACAGAGTCTACTCAATAATATCACATCTATTCTATATTAGGTATTAGGTTGTACATTTACTAAATTATTATACAGTAATACATACATACATAGTGTGAAATGAAATATTTACTGCTGTTTCAGTAAATAAGAATGTCACAGTCATCAGGCATTCCAGCCTTCCAAATGTAAATTTCTGAGCCCAGGAAGAATAATACTGGCTATACAACAGCCTTTAGCCACTTACCCCGGTAAGTGAGAAAAGAAAGTGCAAGAGTCAGCCATCTACCACATCCTCCACCATGTATGGTGAAGGAAGACTTAAGGATGTGAACAATCAAGAAGCAGGATGCTGGTGCCAGACAGCTGAGATGCATATGAATGTAACAAATTCAATGATGCCAGACACTTGCATCTTCCCATACACAGAAGAGTGCTAAACCCCTTATGTGAGATATCTGGTTTTCCTAAATTAACAATTATCTTTTAATATTCAGATTACCTGTCCCTTGTAGAAAACTTACAGCCTGGCTCCTCCCACTCTCAGGGTTACCTAGGATGCTGTTTCCCAGACTTGAAGTCCTCATAATTCCCACCAAATAAACCTAGCTCTCAACTTTTAGGTATTACTTTTTTTTTTTCAATTTCACAACACCAGTCCATAAAGTTGCTTTCACAAGTCTGAAATCCCTGAGTAAGATGCTCCCAAAAGTCTAATGTAGAGATGGCAGAAGAGTAACTGTCACATGCATGATGTGTCTTATTCTCACTTGGATATAATGATGATGACTGTAATAATAATAATAATAATAATAATAATATAGTAATAAAGAAGTAATAAACAGTAATAAAAGGCTGAGCACCGAAGAAATGATGCTTTCAAACTGTAGAGCTAGAGAAGACTCTTGAGAGTCCCTTGGACTGCAAGGAGATCAAACCAATCAATCCTAAAGGACATTAATCCTAAATATTTATTGCAAAGAGTGATGCTGAAGCTGAAGCTCTGATAGTTTAGCCACCTGATACAAAGAGCTGACTCACTGGAAAAGACCCTGATGCTGGGAAAGATTGAAGATGGGAGGAGAAGGGGACGACAGAGGATGAGATGGTTGGATGGCATCATCGGCTCAATGGACGTGAGTTTGAGCAACCTCTGGAAGATAGTGAAGGACAAGGAAGCCTGGCATGCTGCAGTCCATGAGATCACAAAGAGTCGGACACAACTGAGAGACTGAACAACAACAATAACAACTATAATAGTAATAGCAAATTTATGCTAATGGGTGAAGTAGTTAACCAACTAATCAAATGGACACTTTACGGGGAATTAAACATCCCTGGAATACACTGTAATATGATTATCAATTAACTCAGATTTCCTCATGAGACTGTTTTGTGGTTGCTAAGGTGAAAATTGAGCCTACTTCAAATTAGTTCCAGTAAACAAAATTTAAAATAATAAATATATTTTTGCTAACCCCAATCTCTCTTTTCCAAGAGTTAAGTTGCCATGTATAACTGCCAGAACTACCACTAAATCTAAAAGCAGCCAGCTGAGTTGTTTATATCTCACAGTCTTATTCAACTGAAACTATTAATATGTGGATAAGTCTCTTTACCAGAAGAAAGTTACTTATGTCATTGTCTGAAGTTTAAACCATTCAGTATGCCTCCCAAGAAGTTTGATTTAGGAAATTACATACACACACATACACACACACACCCCCCCCCCAAAGAGGTGAAAATATACCTAAGGGAATTTTTTTAGGACAATAGCTGTAGGTGCAAGTGAACTAGTTATTAAAACTATTTCAGCTCTTTCTCTACCTATAAAAGCTATTTTTTAACAGAAAGTTATGTTCATACTGAACATGAAAACAAAAATAAAATAGAGAATCAATACAACATTCTGTTGTATCCAATAATTACTTGCAAGTTTCTGCAACTGAAGGCCAAGTTGGGATTAAGACAGTTCTTGTTCATCTATAGCTGAAATTCTAGTATGCACTGATAAACAAGAATTGACTGATGTCTGACATTAATTACAGTGGTCTGTTAACTGGTCTTTGTGACTGGAGTATTTTATGTTGAATTCTAACATGCAGGATGTAAATAAGAATAAACAATGAGTTTATCTTTGAGATTCCATTAACTTCCATTGTCTGTTTCAATGTATTACAGAAAAACCGCTAATAAAAAAACTGACTTGTGAATTTGCATTATAACTTTAATAAATTCATCAAATGCTCTTAGAACTGTCCATATTAAAAGAAAGTCTGAGTTTTCTGATCTAGTTATAGGTTGGAAATGCCTCTAATCAAATAGTAGAAGTGTCATAAAGTATAAATTTTCTAAAGTAAAACAATGAAAAAACTAATTTTAAAATATTTTGAATAAGTCTTTGCAACTATATCTAGCAGGTAATCTGGTGAGTGAAAGTGAAAATGAATAATTGTATCTACGGAGTGAGAAAGTATTAAAATAAAAATCAAAATGTTATGTTTCATGCAGCAATATATTCTTTATTTCAAATATAAAAAAAAAGGTGAATTTTTTTTAAAAAATTTCAATTTCTCTCTTTTCTCACTAATTAAATATTGAACACATTGCACATGGGTCCAAGAGGTCAAATATTATGCTAATGCCTCACATGTATTATCTCATTTAATCTTCCTAATAATCCTATCCAGAGAAGGCAATGGCACCCCACTTCAGTACTTTTGCCTAGAAAATTCCATGGACGGAGGAGCCTGGTGGGCTGCAGTCCATGGGGTCGCTAAGAGTCAGACACGACTGAGGGACTTTACTTTCACTTTTCACTTTCATGCATTGGAGAAGGAAATGGCAACCCACTCCAGTGTTCTTGCCTGGAGAATCCCAGGGACGGGAGAGGCTGGTGGGCTGCCATCTGTGGGGTCGCACAGAGTCGGACACGACTGAAGTGACTTAGCAGCAGCAGTAGCAGTAGCAGCAGCATAATCCTATCAAATAAATTCTATTATCCTCTCTTTATGTGTGACACATGACAAAATTAAGGCCCCAAAGGTTAAGTAAGTAGCAGAAAGTCACATAGTTAGCAGTTCAAACCCGGGATAGTCAAACGTTAAAGTTATTTCTCATAACTCCACGAAAATCTGCCCTCTAGTCAGGAAAAAAGTTTCTATTTTTTTTGAATGCTCAGAGCATTCATTCTCAGCATTTATTATTAGTATTAATTCTAAGAGCTCTAGATATGTAAACTTTTGTGTTCTGGTTTTTCAAACTCTTTTTTTTTTTTTCCATCTCACATGAAGTAAACTTTGGCTTCATTTCATATTCAAAGAGCAAACCTGTCCACATGTCCAGCAACTACATGGGAAAAACAATAAAACATCTTAATTAAGTAAAACATTTTAAGCCAGTAGAACAAAATGAAAAGTTGATTAGGATTCAACTCATAGTATGTGGGAACTGGGCATGAATAAGAATATCCACTGTGCCCTACTACCAACGATTACAATAGCTTCAGTAGTCAAAACTCAGGAACGATCACTGTTACTTTTGCTAACACAAGCTTTATGCTATTTGGATGCATGATCAGACCAGTTCACATAACATGTTATTTCTAGTATATAGTCTTACATAGTCTTAGACCTTTTAAAACATGCTCAACTGCCTTTCCAGAATGCCACTGTATTAGGAAAAATAAAACACCGAATAAACTGTACAACTGAATCAAAGTGCAAATTTACTCTAAAACTCAGTTTCAACTTTCTGTCCTTTGCTTTAGAAACAGATGAACTAAGAACAAAGGACTGTTTGTTGGGTAAAGGCTAAAAATGCCTATCATAAATTTCATGGAATCCAAGTAATTTTCAGTAGATTCAACCTGCCCTATGAAAACACGCAGAATGAATCATCATAATTTCACTGCTTCATTTTGGACATTCAAGTCTCCGTGTTAGGCTTCCATTCAAGGGATAAGAACACATGTGAGTCTTTCACAGTATGAGTCTGATAAAACACACCAGGGATCCTCTAAGTAGACTTGTTCAACAATTCCAACATGTGGTGGAGTGTAACGGGGTTATTTTAAATTCTGTGTATCTAGAAGCATATTCTACAGTTTGTAGAGATTCCCAAACTTTTTTTTTTTTTTTGCGGCTGTGAAGGTTGAGGAGCAGGAATCAGGTTGGGGGTGGGATCAGAGTTGAAAAAATTGAAGTAGGACATGTATGTACAGAACATGCCTTTGGATGCATATAAAAGGACTAGTGCTTGCCTACTTGGATGTTGTGAATAAAACTAAAAATGAAACAGGATTAAATTTAGCAAAACAGATTGAACAAGGAAATTATGACTCAAACATTTGTGCATGATGAGTGAACACTTCTCTGCTGTTGGGACACATGAACAACTGCAGATCTTGATGTAACTATGCCACTGTTTTTGCCTAGTGTCAGTTTAAATCCTTGCTAGAAAATGAAAGCCTTTCTAAAGAAGTATTTCTGCAATACATATACAGAAGATAAACAGAGAACACTATGTGCTAGTCAACTTGCTGCAAGATTAATGCACATGGGGGTAGGGTGGAAAACGAACATTCAACTCAAGTATAAATTTTATGATCGAGCAAAACAATTCTAGTTATCTCTCATTTAGATATAATTTTCAGTTAAATCCTAACAGGCAGTAACTCTTCACAGGAAGGCATTGCCTGGATTGGGTCTAATGCAGGAAAGTTATGCTAATACTCTATAATAAGATTCAGTAATTTATGTTTGGTCTTCTGTCAGATTGGGGGAGGGGAGAATAATCAAAAATGATGAAAATCTTTTGCTAGGTTTACATGTTGCCTCAGGTTGCCTGAGTCTCCCAGGGTATTTTGGACTTGAGAGGCATCTTGGAGCAAGTCTAGAACACACAAAGCATCAGGAAGAATATGGAACCTCTGTTTGAAAATGAATTTTATTTAAAAATGTGTAAATAAAAGCATTATTGACTAGATAATTTGTTTCATCTACACAAAAAAACACTGGGTCATACTGCTCCTGCTGCTGCTAAGTCGCTTCAGTCGTGTCCGACTCTGTGCGACCCCAGAGACGGCAGCCCATCAAGCTCCCCCGTCCCTGGGATTCTCCAGGCAAGAACACTGGAGTGGGTTGCCATTTCCTTCTCCAATGCATGAAAGTGAAAAGTGAAAGTGAAGTCACTCAGTCATGTCCGACTCTTAGCGACCCCATGGACTGCAGCCTACCAGGCTCCTCCACCCAGGGGATTTTCCAGGCAAGAGGACTGGAGTGCGGTGCCATTGCTTCTCCACTGGGTCATACTATTAGTATCTAAAATAAACATTCAGAGATGACAGTCTTTGGAGCAGATAGCAGATATAGGACTTTAGAAATTGAGGGGTTAAATGCATAAGATTTTTACACCTAAAGTTGCTGGCTCACATGGCCCATCTCACAGGTGATCATCAGACCATTACAACTGAGGATCCACAGATAAAGGAATAAAATGTGACTCCTGGGTTTGGAGCTTCATTTAGTAGTAAAAGCTTATGAATCACAAGCCAAGACCAACAAAAATGTATAGCTGTTCAACTATACATTTAATATAACCTCAGTAAAAAGTACAAAACTTCTAAAGGAATTTTTATTTTTTACAATCTGTAAACTAATTGCAAGCATAACACAAGCAACTAATCAAACAACTAATGCTCCCCTTAAAATAAAAACTAAAGAGTAAGAAAGCCATATCCTGAGTACAGAAAAACAAACATTAAAAATAAGCTACACTTATCTCTCCATTCCTTAGCAGTCCTCTAAGATGGCTCCCAATCTTCCCTCCATTCTAAAATCGTAATACCTATGTGCATACTCACACGCACACATTTCAAATTCTATGTACAGTCACTGACAATTTCAGGGTACTCATAAATGACCTTTTTTAAAAGGTTGAAAGTTCTCTAGGATAAATTAAAGGATTACTTTAAAAGCTACATAAGTATTTGTCTCAATAACATTTTGGACACATAAAATATATTCTAAAGATCAAGATGCTCAAATAAAATAAAACATACTAAGTGCATTATAAAAATTTAGACAAAGATTGAGAATAAGTTAAAATAAGTGTATTTTTTGAACTATATGTACAGGATATGGATACAGTGTACTTTGGAAATTAGCATTCACTTGGGATTAGATCTGGCAATGATTAGATATCTGAGAGTCAATTTAGTATTGTAGGCAAGAACATGAATTCTGAAGCCAGTTAACTGAATTCATAGATTTGCCACTTAACAAGTACGAGACACTGGACAACCTCTTTATGCCTGTTTCCTCATCTCTAAAATGGAGATAATAAGAATATTTACTCAGATGAGGATTAGATAAGGATTATACATGTAAGGAATCTGAAATAGTTTCTGGGATATGATAAAAGGTTAAAAAAATGTCAGCTA
The DNA here is from genome assembly GCF_032452875.1 of Bos javanicus. Taxonomy (NCBI): domain Eukaryota; kingdom Metazoa; phylum Chordata; class Mammalia; order Artiodactyla; family Bovidae; genus Bos; species Bos javanicus. The sequence continues at coordinate 57,142,376 of NC_083881.1, read as the reverse complement.
AACTATGTAAGTGATCTTATAGATGGAACTTACCCCTATGAATCATGGCTTTTCCAGGTACAAAATAAGAGATTGAATAAGACAAGCTTTTATAGTCCTTTGATGATTTTTGTCTTCTATCACTAAAAATACTTAAGTAGAACATTCATTTATTCATTCAATTAATACTATTTATCAAGTCCCTACTATGTTCTAGACAGTGTACCAGATGTTAACAATACTAAGATAAAAGCCTGCTCCTGACTTCTAGGAGCTGATCTAGAGAAGCAGTACAGGGTAACAGTTAGGAGCCCAAGCTCTGGAATCCGACTTTCTGGGACTTAAGCCTTTATGATTTTGGACAATTTTCTTAACTCTCCGTGCACTAATTTCCTCTCCTTTGAAATAGGAATGATAACAGTTTCACACTCATAAGTTTGTTTTGAGGATCAACATAGCTAATACAGGTAAACCTTGTAGACAGAACTCAGAACATTATAAGTATTCAATAAATGCCAGTATTATCAGGAGGAGAGAACAGGAAAACAAACACAGTGTGATAGGTATGACAATGGGGGTGGCAAAACACAATGCACAGTGAGCTAGAACAGTAAATAAGCGAAGCGAAAGTCGTTCAGTTGTGTCCGACTCTTTGCGATCCCCTGGAATTCTCCAGGCCAGAATACTAGAGTGGGTTGCCTTTCCCTTCTCCAGGGGATCTTCCCAATCCAGGGATCAAACCCAGGTCTCCCGCATTGCAGGCAGGTTCTTTACCAGCTGAGCCACAATGGAAGCCCAAGAACACTGGAGGGGGTAGCTTATCCCTTCTCCAGGGGATCTTCCCTGACCCAGGAATCTAACTGGGGTCTCCCACATTGCTGGGGGATTCTTTACCAACTGAGCTATCAGTGAAGCTAAATAAACAAGGATGCAAAACAGTATAGAGACCTCAAGAAAGTTTTCCAGAGGAGTCAATATTTGATCTCATTAAAGAACTGAGAGAAGTGGTTAAAGAAAGTATAGCACAGTTTAGTATTTCAATGTGAAATATTTTTTAAGTATAACAAAATTTCATCAAAAAATAAGCAAGTAAATAAGATTTACTCCACTTCAATACACATTGACTGAGGGGTCTTGGTTCACACTCTGTCCACTCACATACATATTCCTTTCTAAATAAATGCAATATAGCATTCACTGAGGTCGCCAATAGATGTCATATGCCAGGAAAAACAATCCAGATACCAATATTAGTCCTCTAGGGGAACATGATCCTAAATACAAATGCCTCTCCAACTGGTAGCATTTTAAAAGGAATTTGGGGCAAGGGTCCGCTGTGGTATTCATGCCATCACATCACTCATCTAACTTTTCCCACATGATAACTGTCTTCAAATAGCTGGGAAGCTACAAGTGAAAAGTGAAAGTGAAAGTCGCTCAGTAGCGTCCGACTCTCTGTGACCCCATGGACTATACAGCCCAAGGAATTCTCCAGGCCAGAACACTGGAGTGGGTAGCCTTTCCCTTCTCCAGGGGATCTTTCCAACCCAGGGATAAAACCCAGGTCTCTCGCATTGAAGGCAGATTCTTTACTAGCTGAGCCACAAGGGAAACCTAACAATACTGGAATGGGTAGCCTATCCCTTCCCCAGCGGATCTTCCCAATCCAGGAATCAAACCGGGGTCTCTTGCATTGCAGGTGGATGCTTTACCAGCTGAGCTACCAGGGAAGCCTTCTAAAGGTTTGGCCCGCTTTAATTTAAGGTTCCAATTCTGACATAATTCAGTGAATATGTCCCATTCACTAGCTAATGAGCAATAAGGTGAATCTTCCCATCTGGGAATAAAAACTTCATCAACCTTAATCTCTTTTTTCTTTAAGAGTGGCATTTTGTCTCACAAATCCTGCTCACAGAGCCAATTAATGTTTTGCCGAAAGTTCTCACTTTCATCTCAGGTTCGAAGGATTTGTTAACAAAATAAGCCACTCATTATATCAAATAGTACAGATTTTATTAGAGAATTATCTAGCTTACTTTCAATATACTAACATTAAAAGAAAAGAGAAATAGAAAGTGCAGAGAGTACATCACCAAATTGGGTTTTGACAAACATCCAGACTTAAAACAGGGTAGGGAAGTCCTGTGTCATAGCACATCTGGAGTCCCAATAAGGAAAGGGTCCCAGGAAGCATGTCCACTCCATGGGTGAGACTTCAGCTACAAAGTGCACATCAATTTAACTTACATATTGCTAGGAGGTGAATTACTAAGAACAAGTCCCGGGAAGGGCTTCTACCTAGGAGAACTATCTAATGCTTAGAACTGCTGACCCTGTGGGAGCTTTTATACTACCCTTCTAGTTCCTTAGTGTCATTCCAGGCTCCAGGAACATTCATTTCAGGAAAAGAAAAAAATCATCAGTTCAGGGGTGTAATAACACATATTTGAGAGGTCAGCCTGAGAGAGGTTTTGTATGGAGAGAGAGGATAAACAAAATGACTTCTAAATTTCCACTCAATCCTAAAGTGCAATTTAATTACTTGAATATCCATTTTATTGGGGAAAAATGTGAGTTGGGAAAATGAGGATTTCCTTTATAGTCCTGTTTATGTGTATTGACTTGGTGAAATTATCAATAGACCACCCTTGATTTTCAAGAATGTCCAGTATCACGAGAGACTATTAAGTCCTTTTTAAAGTGATATGCCTCCAAGAATCTGTCAACCAGTCCCATGGAGACTGACAAGCTGGATTCTATGTCTGAAAAGAATAATCTCTTTTTCTTACTAAAGTAGAGTTTTACTACACTAAATGCTAGTGTTGTCTATTGTTCCTCTCAGCTACAACCCTAAGCCTATCAGGCCTGATGTGTCATATACATTCTATGTAGGTGAGAGTGAGAAAAAAAAATTAAGAAAATCATGCCTCAAATCAAGGAAGACCAAAGGACTTAAGCATTTACCTGAACACTGGATGTTAAAAATTAAAATTGAGGAATCATACCCAGATTCAATCCCTTATTTTCCAGCCCCACCATTTAGTTCAGTTCAGTTCAGTTGGTCAGTCATGACCAACTCTTTGCAACCCCATGATTCGCAGCACGCCAGGCCTCCCTGTCCATCACCAGCTCCTGGAGTTCACTCAAACTCACGTCCATCGAGTCGGTGATGCCATTCAGCCATCTCATCCTCTGTTGTCTCCTTCTCCTCCTGCCCCCAATCCCTCCCAGCATCAGAGTCTTTTCCAGTGAGTCAACTTCGCATGAGGTGGCCAGAGTACTGGAGTTTCAGTTTTAGCATCGTTCCTTCCAAAGAACACCCATTTACCACCATAAACAGGACTTCATTTCCTCTGCAGGATTATAAATACAATGTTGAAGTACTAATCCTCATCATGTCTTAGTTAACAATCATGGCTTGTCTTAAGATTTAGAACACAGATTTGTCAGATGTGCAGAAGACCAAAGTTATGATTAAAGCATAATTTGTTGGATAAGAGGTTAAAGATTCTTTAAGTTCTTAACGGGCTAAACCAAAAAGCCCACCCAGAAAAAAATACAGTTTAATGTAGATAAATGGAAAGTTCTATGTTTGGGTTAAGATGAAACAAACAAACAAACAAAAAAATATGAGGAAGGATGGATACAAAACTGTTTGCATAACAAAAATCTGAAGATTATTTGATAGTGCGACCAATGGTGTAATAAAGATACTAAGAATGAGTAATCTTTGGGTTGAAAAAAAGAGAATGTCCAGAAAAATGAACAAAACAGTCCTAAGGTTTTCATAACTTTTGGTCATCTGCACATCTGACAAGTCTGTGTTCTAAATCTTCAGACAAGCCATGGTTGTTAACTAAGACATGACGAGGATTAGTATTTCAACATTGTATTTATAATCCTGCAGAGGAAATGAAGTCCTATTTATGGTAGCAATGGTGGGCTTCCCTTGTAGCTCAGTTGGAAAAAAGTCTGCCTGCAATGCAAGAGACTGGGTTCGATTCCTAGGTCAGGAAGATCCCATGGAGAAGGAAATGGCAACCCACTCCAGTATTCTTGCCTGGAAAATCCCATGGACAGAGGAACCTGACAGGCTACAATCTATGAGGTTGCAAAAGTTGGACACGACTGAGTGACTAAGCACACACAGCACACGGTTTTCTGTATGCCAGGACCATGTGTGGCACTGTATTTAGCCTATATTTGAAGGTAAAAAGAAGACTATTATGAACAAAGGAGGGAAAGAATGCAGAGCTTCGCAAAAATTTAGGGAGGCAAAATAACAGTCTAACAGCAACAATACTATAACAACTGCAACACTGATCAAGAAGTGCTTTCAATGTGCTGGAGTCCACTTAAAACAAGTCTGCTTTGACTCCTGCATAAATCCTAATAGGTAATGTTATTAGCTTCCTTTTTCAGGTGAGGAATGTGATGTTCAGAAAAAGTAAGATGTCTAAGATTACTTTCATGTTAACTATTTGAAGGCATTTGTGCAGAAGTGAGAAACACTTGCTTTTTCCAAAGGGAAATGAATGGAAGCTACAACCTGATACAAAACAAAAAGTCCAGGTAGTTATAACTACATTAGAATGGAATTATCTGCTTACCTACTAGCAAGTTCTCCTTTGCTACATGTGATCAAGCTGAGGTTGGAAGGTGGGGTTAGGTAACCTTCAGGTTTTCCTCCTCAGGTTTCGTGAAATGGGGTACTTCTGTTGTCTTGGTATTATATACTATGTAGGTCAAACCAAATTAAATAGAAAAAATCATTCAAACCAGTTTTATGGTGAACTGACAGGTTTCTTCAATCAAATAGCTCTTCCAGTTTATCTATGTAGACATACCCGTTAATCTGTTTAATTGGTCACATTTCACTTGGGTTTTCTATTTTTAAAAGCAAGCTTACAAATATCACCTATACATCATATTAATATCAAGACTAGTAACAAGGTCCTTATTCACAAGGTTATAGAATATAGTTACTTCAAAATCTCTCAGTCCCCTCTAGATATATGCAGAAGATTGATGATGCTGGATGGAATGAGCATCTAACAAAGCTACTTCTGAATATGTATTGGTGTCATAACAGAGAAATTCTCAGCCCAAGTTAGACACTGGAAAATAAGTCTTATTCCATTTCTCGAGCCTGCACCCTCCATGAATGTAAACTCCTCAGATCCTACCAGAGTGCCCTGGTAAGTGGAGGGAAACCTTCCAACTGAGATCAAATTACAAGGTCTTCAGGAGAGAATGTTACATATTAAATTAGCCCATGTGGCTCTGCATACACAGCTAGTTTCCTTCCTTCCTTCTTCTCCCCTCTGCTTTTGTCAGTTGTTTCAAATTCAGGTGGTCAAAAAGAAAAAAAAAAAGTAATCATGGGTTGTATGCATGGAGCAACAATAGAGAGATTAGGAGAACCAAGAGCAAATACTTGCTACTTAAAGAAGTAGAACCACAAAACTCTAGGGTTTCCCTGATATAAATACAGAGATAGTCAGAGAATATAGACAAACTGGGTTCATTCATTTAGTTCTTTTCTTTTTTCAATTTTTTTAGGGCACACCATTTGGTATGTGAGATCTTAGTTCCCCAACCAGATATCAAACCTGTGCACCATGCACTGGGGAGTATGATATCTTAACCACTGGACCACAAGGGAAATCATCCCCCCCCCTTTTTTAAGGTAAATGTTTATAATGTCTATAGTGCATCAGTAGCTGAACAGGTCAAATCCTGACCAAGTCCAATTCTTTATTATATATTCTCACTGTCTTTGTCTCTTCTGTATCTCTTCTTTATTGTGTTAGCTTAAAATTATTTTATTAATTTGATTAATATCCATGTCTTCCTAGACTGTACATCCTATGAAGTTAGATATGATGTCTATTTTTGCTCACTTTTGTCCCCAGAGTTTCAGGACAAAGTTGGCACAACTGATCAGTTCAGTTCAGTCGCTCAGTCGTGTCCGACTCTTTGTGACCCCATGAATCCCAGCACGCCAGGCCTCCCTGTCCATCACCAACTCCTGGAGTTCACTCAGACTCACGTCCATCGAGTCAGTGATGCCATCCAGCCATCTCATCCTCTGTCGTCCCCTTCTCCTCCTGCCCCCAATCCCTCCCAGCATCAGAGTCTTTTCCAATGAGTCAACTCTTCACATGAGGTGGCCAAAGTACTGGAGTTTCAGCTTTAGCATCATTCCTTCCAAAGAAATCCCAGGGCTGATCTCCTTCAGGATGGACTGGTTGGATCTCCTTGCAGTCCAAGGGACTCTCAAGAGTCTTCTCCAACACCACAGTTCAAAAGCATCAATTCTTTGGCGCTCAGCCTTCTTCACAGTCCAACTCTCACATCCATACATGACCACTGGAAAAACCATAGCCTTGACTAGACGGACCTTTGTTCGCAAAGTATGTCTGCTTTTGAATATGCTATCTAGGTTGGTCATAACTTTCCTTCCTACCAGTCAATAAATATTTAGTGAATGAACAAGTTAACAAATGCAACTGTGGAGAACAAATTTTGATTAATCTCAGGCTCTATAAACCATCTGCACAGATTCCAGGACAGACTTTATTACATACAAAGAATGCATCTGCAAAAAAGTTTAAGACAAAAGCCATTTTTACACTGTTGAACACTACCATTAATTGTGTCATCTCTAAAGAATAAAAAGGGCAATAAACACAGTCCACAAATCAGCCTTAAATTGGCCAAGCTCTAGAATGTTTTTCCATCCCTAATTTATGAGATTTTATCACGGCAATCTTTTTTTTTTTGGAAAACCAAGTTAGATTTCTGACTTTTCAAATTATATTTCATAAGCTCCTAGCTAACACACAACAGATTTGTCTTGAGTGACCAAGCAATGAGATCTGACATCAGGCAATATAGATAACACCATACCACATCTTAAAAATACCTTTTCATGAGGCATACAAAACAATAACAGGATGCAGATTTTGTTGGCTTGCTTGAGTGGTGCCCTTAACCATTTTCTGTAAGCTAAAGTAAGCAGGGAATATTTCATCATTCATCTGTATGCAATCTATAATTATAAGCATCTGTGATGCTCATTACAAATGTTACAAAATAGAGAAGTTAAAACCATATCCATATTTACAAACCAGAATACTTTCAGATTTGAATTAATATAATAAAATTTTCTGGGTATTTTTACAGGAAGTATTTCAATAAAATTATATAGCTCTGATTTCTTGTTCTGTTCAACTTGTAGCCTTTCTAATGATAGAAAAAAGGAAATTAATAACACTTTTGGAAGAAAAATTATATCCTAGTTTTTCGTTCTAAAGGTATATCCTCAAGGGCATGGAAGAAAGACATTCATAGAGACTGTAATGTTTTGTCAAGTATGTGCTTATTAGCAAAATTACTAATTTTTTCATTTGCATTATTGTAGGAGGGTAATAAAATACATCAGAGTGCACTGAGAAGTTGAAATATATTATTTTGCAGGTTTTTGCTTTTCAAGTAACTGTAAAGAGGAGTCACTGTGACCAAAACTGTTCTCAGATTCTTGCTGAGAGAATTATTCATAGTACTACAGAATTATCTAATATGTCTTCTTAAAGTCTAGAGAAATCCATCCCATGGTATAATCACAAAAGTCTATCAAATCCAAAACAGTACACATTTTTACTAGGATCTGTTTTTGCTTGTCTCTCTTTCTTTTTTTTTTTTGTTAAACTAAACTCCACATTTCGTTCAGATTTCCTTAATTTGGTCCAGAATCCCATTCAGGATATTGCTAAGTCACTTCAGTCGTTTCCGACTCTGTGTGACCCCATAGACGGCAGCCCACCAGGCTCCCCGTCCCTGGAATTCTCCAGGCAAGAACACTGGAGTGGGCTGCCATTTCCTTCTCCAATGATTCAGGATTTTACATGACATTTATTCATCATGTCTCCCTGGGCTCCTGGTACTTTGATAACTTTGACATTCTTGAAGAGTGCCTGTCATATATTTTGTTGACCATCCCTAAAGTGAGAGTTTCTGGTACTTCTGTCATGATTAGACTGAGGTTGTAGGGTTTGAGGAGGAGACCACAGAGGGCAGTGCCATTCTGTGTTATTTCCATAACACTGATAAGCAGACACACTGTCAACATGACTTACTTCTGTTGATACTGATTTTCATCACCTGGCTGAGATAGCACTTGTCGGGTTTCTACACTGTAAAGTTACTCTCTTTTCCCCATTGCATACCGTACTCTTTAGAAAAAAGACACTGTGTACAGCCCACACTTGAGAAGCAGAGAGTTATGTCCTACCTCCTTAAGGGAGAAGCATCTATAAATGATTTTAAATTCTTCTTCATAAGAGAATTAGTCATTGGGATCTGAACATGGCAATCTTAAAGTAGTAGTCATCTGATTATTATTAAGCCATGTATCCCTAAGAAATTAATTTAGCTTTGGCTGGGTACAGTTTGGGAGAAGGCAGTGGCACCCCACTCCAGTACTCTTGCCTGGAAAATCCCATGGACGGAGGAGCCTGGTAGGCTGCAGTCCATGGGGTAGCTGAGGGTCGGACACGACTTGAGCAACTTCACTTTCACTTTTCACTTTCATGCATTGGAGAAGGCAATGGCAACCCACTCCAGTGTTCTTGCCTGGAGAATCCCAGGGATGTGGGAGCCTGGTGGGCTGCTGTCTATGGGGTCGCACAGAGTCGGACACGACTGAAGTGACTTAGCAGGGTACAGTTTGTAAAGAAAATGTTTTTTAAAAAAATTTTCTTAAGTTGTAGTCTGTCAAACATAATGCTATGTGCCATGTTTTGTTATTAGGTGTTGGTAAATCTTGTCTCATAATCACCATAACAATGTTATGAGGAAGGCATTATTATTCTTATTTCATAGATGTGGAAATTTGAAGCTCAAGAGGGCTAAAGTAGCCTGCCAAATTCACACATGCAATCCATCATATGCTGAAAAGTAAACTCTCTCTCTCTCTCTCTCTCTATATATATATATATATATACACACATACACATGCACGCATGTGCACAAACATATATGTGGTTATTATATTGTATATTATGAAACAGCAGAAAACACATCAAAGACTCTGCTTTTCCTTTTTTTTAAAAAAGAGAAGACCTGGCTAATCGTAGATTTCTAATTTTGTCCCATTCATTTACCATTATAAAGAACATGAATAGCTTCCCTGTCATCACAACCAGTAGATCTGGTTGACACTGGTTTGAAGTGTCCAGTTCTCTAGGAGTTGTAGTCATTTGCATGAATAAGACTCCTTGATATAAAGTTTTGAGACTATAAGAGGAGAGTGCATTTTAAGATGTGAATTTCCTAGTGAGCATATTTTATTTCTAAGCATAAAAATGTGTGTGTTTAAATATCCATATGTTCCATGTTACAAGACCATTATTCTTGCTCAGCAAACATAGAGTGTCTCTGTTTTTACAGAACCAGATTTCCACTTAAACATTTTATCTAAAACTTGCATGACTATCAGGATATACATATTTCTACTGTTAACCAGGAATCTCTCTGTGCTGTACAAAATCACAAAGTTGAGCTGTAAGGCAGGACCTACTTCGTAAGTGCTGAAGAGTATTTCACATTTCTTATCACAAAATGAACATATTTGGAACGTATAACGAGCCAATTGAAAACAAAAGGCCAGACTCAGGTTGTTTAAAAGAAAAAAAGCATGACACATGAGTATATATGTCAAAAACATTTAATATACTTAATGCCAGTCTGAACAGAGATATCTCTGTACCTAACTGATTCCTCAAGGAAATGATTAGTGTCTTTATTTTCAAAATGGAACCATGGAGCTTAATTTTTTTCAGTGAAAGTGAAGTCGCTCAGTTGTGTCCGACTTTTTGCAACCCTATGGACTGTATCCTACCAGGCTCCTCTGTCCATGGGATTTTCCAGGCAATAGTACTGGAGTGGATTGCCATTTCCTTCTCCTGGGGATCTTCCCGACCCAGGGACTGAACCTGGGTCTCCCATATTGTAGACAGACGCTTTACCATCTAAGCCATCAATTTGAAATAATCAAACATACTTAAAAAATGAAATCATTACTTTAGGCAGTATATATACATCATACAAGTAGAATAGCACAGTATACAACTTGCCTGCGAGTACAAGTGTATATTTTTAAGTGGATAGAAGCTAAGGTTTATTAACCTTAGACTTGGTAAGTAATTTGACGCAATTCTCTAACACATTTTATACTGTAAATGTGTGGTGTATACCAATGACTGGAAGACAGAATGGGGCTCTTTACCTCTAACTGAATTAAGACATTTTAAAACAGCTTAGGAGGTCCTTTCCTCCTCTCATTTGTAACATTGAGAATTACTCTAAAAGTCAACTGAAGTTAACAGCTCATATGTCACAAATACAGAAATATTTTCAGCTATAATTTTATGTTTTTTAAACAAATACATATTACCTGAATAAAGCACCCTTCTAATGTCCCCCATTCTAAAATATCAATTTTGTCCTTGATATTAATAAATATTTCTGCTTTATTTTTATTTGCCTGAGTGCTATCAGGATTTTCCCCTTAGGATTTCTTCTGTTACCTAATTCTCTAGCTGCTTTCCTCATCCTTTAATCTGTTTACCTTATTAACCTTCTAACTTTAGGCAATTGTCAGAGTCATGAGGGCCACTCTCTCCACCACCCCAGGTTTTGGTTATTGACCTTTTTATAATGAAACTAACTACAGAATACAAAACCATTTTCTCATCAGTACTACTATTTTGTCTGTGTCCTTCAAAATTGGAAGTCCATTTCTGTCATTTTGTCGGTCACCTTTCCTATCAAATTCCATTGCCTAGTGAGTAGCAGAACCTGTATCACACATATTTATAAGCCATCCATCTCTCCATCCATTTATTCAAGAGAGATGCAAGGAACCTGCTGCAGCATAGAATGAACAAAGTTCAGGAAGAAGAGTAAATCATGATATTATGATAGAAATATTAGGATTTTACATCAAGTACATCTTGAGAAACCTGTATGCAGGTCAGGAAGCAACAGTTAGAACTGGACATGGAACAACAGACTGGTTCCAAATAGGAAAAGGAGTACATCAAGGCGGTATATTGTCACCCTGCTTATTTAACTTCTATGCAGAGTACATCATGAGAAACGCTGGGCTGGAGGGAAGCACAAGCTGGAATAAAGATTGCCGGGAGAAATATCAATAACCTCAGATATGCAGATGACACCACCCTTATGGCAGAAAGTGAAGAAGAACTAAAGAGCCTCTTGATGAAAGTGAAAGAGGAGAGTGAAAAAGTTGGCTTAAAGTTCAACATTCAGAAAACTAAGATCATGGCATCCGGTCCCATCACTTCATGGCAAATAGATGGGGAAACAGTGGAAATCGTGGCTGACTTTATTTTTCTGGGCTCCAAAACCACTGCAGATGGTGATTGTAGCCATGAAATTAAGATGCTTACTCCTTGGAAGGAAAGTTATGACCAAACTGGACAGCATATTAAAAAGCAGAGACATTACTTGGCCAACAAAGGTCCGTCTAGTCAAGGCTATGGTTTTTCTAGTGGTCATGCATGGATGTGAGAGTTGGACTGTGAAGAAGGCTGAGCACTGAAGAATTGATGCTTTTGAACTGTGATGTTGGAGAAAACTCTTGCGAGTCCCTTGGACTGCAAGGAGATCCAACCAGTCCATCCTAAAGGATATCAGTCCTGGGTGTTCATTGGAAGGACTGATGTTGAGCCGAAACTCCAATACTTTGGCCACCTGATGCAAAGAAGTGACTCATTTGAAAAGACCCTGATGCTGGGAAAGATTGAGGGCAGGAGGAGAAGGGGATGACAAAGGATGAGATGGGTGGACGGCATCACTGACTCGATGGACATGGGTTTGGGTGAACTCCAGGTGTTGGTGATGGACTGAGAGGCTTAGCATGCTGTCGTTCATGGGGTCGCAAAGAGTCAGACACAACTGAGCAACTGAACTGAACTGAACTGAACTGATTAGGATTTTAGGTATGGCTAGAAAATAGAGAACCATGGAGAAAATTGTGAGAGATCAAACTACAGCAATGTGCAACATCTACCTTAAGTAAAATATAGCATCTGAACTTCACTCTGAGGGTACTTTAGGTCCACTGATGCCTTTTAACCAGAAGAATGGCATGATCAGGTTTTGACTTTCGAAAAGTTCTGGTTGCCTGATGTAAGTGCACTGGGATAGATATTAAGATGTTTCAAACTTCATATGTATTGTGATATAATCATAACTTCCTTAATCTCTCCACCATATGTCTTCCTGCTCTTTTTGTTATATCAAATCCTGAAGCATTTAATCCTAGTTTTATATGTTAAAAACCAAGGTCACCCATTCACCTTCTGTTTTATAACTTATCTTTCTATATTTATTAAGTAAAAATGTCTAGTGTATTTCTTCCTTTCAATAAAAAGAATAAAATCAACTGAGGATCATGGACTACCTCAACCTAATTTCTGTCTGTAATCCACCAATCAGGACTTTTAACATAAATTTATCCACAAAAATAGAGAAGGAAGTTAGAAATAAAAATTGGTGTGAAACAAATAAATGACCACCACATGATAAAATGGTTTCAGAATTGGTCAAGGTACTGTTTGGGAGGTAAAATCTGACTACAGAAGGAAAAAACTCTAGTCCAAATTATTTCTTCTAGGTTTCCTTTACTGACATGTTCCACCACTATTTCTAAACATTAATTCCATTACTATTACTATTGTAAGTCCATTATTATTTCTTCCGTATTTATCTTGCCCTGAGAAACTTTTCTTTAAAAAGTGATGGAAATGTTAACATGCTCAAGTCCCCTTCATGTCCATTTCACTCCTGCTTATTTGTGTTTGGCCTTAGTATGTGAGTGAAGTGAAGTCGCTCAGCTGTGTCCGACTCTTTGAGACTCCATGGACTGTAGCCTACCATGCTCCTCTGTTTGTGGGATTTTCCAGGCAAGAATGCTGGAGTGGATTGCCATTTCCTTCTCCAGGGGATCTTCCTGACCCAGGAATCGAACCTGGGTCTCCCGCATTGCAGGCAGACCCTTACCACCTTAGTATAGATATACCTATTTTTCTTAGGGGAAAAAAAAAAAAAGCTTACATTACTTTGACTATAAAAATGGCACACACATTACACAATAAATATGATAGGTGTGCTGTAGTCCATGGGGTCACAAAGAGTCTTACACAACTTGGCAACTGAACAACAACATGATAGGCATAAGAGAAAATGAAAAATCATCAGTTTCAACCTTCAATTTATTAAAAACGAATCAATGTGAATGTTTCAGATGTGCTCCTGTCAGTGGTTTTATGCATATACTTACAAATACACAAACAATCCTCTACCATCCACTTCCCTAAAGTGAAGACAATGACAGTATCTATGTACAGAGTTCAGAGGATAAAATAAAATAACATCTTTTACAGTTTCTGTTTTAGGCTTAGTACATATTAAATGCTCAAAAGTATCAGATATTATTTTCTATTACTACAATTATTCAAGTATATAAACTTGTTCACTCAACATTTTAAAGGAATTTTCTCTTGTAAAAATATGATTTTTAACAGCTTCAATCGTGATGTCACTGATGACATGCTCTTTTATCATACGATCTGGTGCTGGAGTATCTACTTTTTCTGCCATTGACTGCTGGTAGGAGCTTGTGTGTGGTTTCCTCATTCAAAGTTGTGGATAACACTGTTTACCTTTCAGACTTTTAAAAAAATATTAGAGATAATGTGTGTAAGGTATCATAGTAAATATCAAATAAATAATAATATCTATTGTTTCCAAACTCCTGTTAGAGTACCATCAATGAACATGTTCATATACATTGCTTTTTCCTTCTTTTCAATTATTTCCTTGAAAACAATCCCCAAAAGTATTACTGAGTCAAAGGGTTTAAAAAAATAGTTATGTTCTTTGTATTTACTGTTATGCTGTTTTCCACTAAGTTTGAACCATTATATAATCTAACAAGCAAAGCACCTCATATAAAGAATGTTCCTATACTTGTTTCATTCAAGTCCAGATCCTAGGATCATCAGTTAAGAAGGGGAGAATCTGGGATGGATTTATTGCAGAAATTCCAAACTGCTGGGAATTGAACAGATGCTGCTCACTCATTTTACATTTGGGAGACCACCAGTCAGCCATGCTTAATAACAGCTTTCAGAAACATCTGGATTTAAACTTACAGCCTAAACATGACAGGTTAAGTAGCATATAGCTATAAAATAGCTTCATGCCTTGATTCTGAAAAATCTGAATTCACTGAGATATTTACAATTTTTAAATGATCAGAAAATTTTCAAACAATGTAGACATTATGAGTCACATAAACTATACAATACATTATTTTGGTATTATGGACTTCTTGCTGACTTGAATTAATAGTTTAGGAAGGCTCAGAGGATTTTCACAAATACTACCTTGAAGTTAGAAAAATCCCTACTAATAAATATTTTACTCAAAGGAGTACAAAAGATACACGCAGTCTTCAAGTTGTGTTTATTGAATCTTAATTTATGTAAAAGTGAAATATTTATCCTCAAGAGTAGAGAAATATAGTAAAAATAATGGCTTAAAAACCAACACTTATGATGTTCTACCCATATCATGAGCCTTACTGGAAGACGAGCTTCGGGAAGGCAAAGCTCATATCTAATGTATAGCTCTCCAATGATTATCATAATCGTGGGTACCATAGTAAGCCCTGCACATGTATTTAAGCTTCTCTAATATATAACTCACAAATTTAGTGGCATAGAACAACCATTCGGTTATGCTCATTAGGCTTAAAGACTCTAGTGGGTCAGGATTTCAGACAAGGTACAGTGGGGATAAGTTGTTCCTATTCCATAATGCTAGGACTTGACTCCACATATGGAAGTAATAGAGTGATTTAGGGGCTGGAATCATCTGAAGGCTCATTCACTCACATGGCTAGAGCTTGGGTTGGAATAACTGAAAAATGGGAACTTGCTAACCAGAGAACCTACACACTGCCTTTCCATGTGGTTTGATCTCCTTACAATGTGGTGGCTTTAAGAAGTCGGAGTTCTAACATCTCAAGGTTTCAAGTATGAATATTGTAGTGAACAGATTGGAAACTAAATTGCCTTTTATGACTCAGATTCAAAGGAAAGAGAATTCTTTATGGGATGATGTCATGTAAGACATAAAACTATTTACGACATAATACTACAAACATACACTCATATACATTCATACAGTAGTACTGTATTATAACCATCTTTGGACTATATAACTAATAATTACCCTCTGGCACTGTTTTCTAGCTATTCAACTTACACTTTTCCCACCTTGTTAAATTAAAAAGTTGCATTTTCTTTGTATAGTTTTTTGGTTCTAAATTTTAAAGCTACATAAAAAATTTTAAACTACACCTTTCTCAAAGATTCTGAGTGTCCATCAAATGAACAGGTAGGACTGGTATATCTTTCCAGTAGAAAATCACCTCTTTGCCATTGATTTCTCAATTGCCTAGTAATCAGAGAAAGACTAAGCACATGTTAATCTCATTTTCTACAGGAGATATTTTGTATTTGAACAGAAGGGGAATCTTCAAAATACGTGGTAACTTATTTGAAAGATAAACAATTTTAAAATATGCTTACAGAGTTTATTTCAAGTTTTTAGTTACCTTGATACCTTTTTAGGTTAGGACTTGCCAAAACTAGATACAGTGGAAGACATTTTTAAAAACTAGAATAATATATAGGAATATTTTATGCTCAGTATAATTAATTTCCATAGTGACCTTTTCCCTCAAAACTGCCCATATTTGATTTGTGAACTCAAGGTATATAAGCTTTAGTCCCTCATGAAACATAAAGGACACAAAATAATTTCCCTTTCTCTCTGGCATGGAGACTTCTTAGCTCCAATATGTACTCAATTCTAAATTAAGAGCTTTGCTGAGGAATAATTGTAGGATTTTCATTTCTATTATCAACTTTAATCATCTATTTGAACCAAAGTCTCTTCAGTCCATTAGTTTACAGATGACAGTTTCGCCTTCACCAGTGTCTATTAATTTTTTGCTCTTTTTTTCTAAGCATAAATAAATCTGAGATCAATTTTTAGTTTTATATACTTAAGAACTAAAATAAAGTAAAATTAAAAATACATATATAATTTCATTTTCCCAAAAATATTACAAATAGATCCTAATTCATTACTGCTGAAATATTAAGCAATATCCTCTACTGACTATATTTTATCCTTATTTGGTCTTTACCTGAAATAAATACAATCTAACACTTCAAGAGTGTGTTTATAAGCAAAAATGTAGATAAAATAACTAGCTTAAAATATTATCTTTATTTGTACAGTCATATCACAGTAACCTCAACTAAGCAGTTTGTGTAAGCAATTCACTTGTTTGTAAAAATGTAAAAACAGGAATCAGATTTTTGGCTCTGACATATTTTTAAATAAAAACTTTTATCCAGTCAAGAGTAGTTCCAGAAAATAGTTCTTTTAAGAACAGTAGCTTTCTTATAATAATTTATATATATACATGGTTAATTATTCTACTCTCCAAAGAAGGTTATTTATTCTAGATATACTCTATAAAAACTTAGAGGAAAGTATCATTCATTAAATCTCTTTCCCATGCTCCATCATGCAAAATTGGTTTTAATTTGTGAAGGAGAAATGCAAAAGACATGAACAATGAAGAACTTTAGAGTTAACCACTCAGAATATCTCGATTCAAATTCTGTATCTATCAAAGTAAATATGTAACCTTTTAAAAATTACTTGATTTCATTGGTCCTCAGTCTGCTTATCTGTAAACTAGATATGGTAATACCTGCTATTTATAACGGAGACGGCAATGGCACCCCACTCCAGTACTCTTGCCTGGAAAACCCAATGGATGGAGGGGCCTGGTAGGCTGCAGTCCATGGGATCGCGAAGAGTCGGACATGACTGAGTGACTTCACTTTCACTTTTCACTTTCATGCACTGGAGAAGGAAATGGCAACCCACTCCAGTGTTCTTCCTGGAGAATCCCAGGGACTGGGAAGCTTGGTGGGCTGCTGTCTATGGGGTCGCACAGAGTCAGACACGACTGAAGTGACTTAGCAGCAGCAGCTATTTATAAAAATATATGTGTTTATCTGTTTGGATGTTGATACTGCTTAACAAAAGTAGACATTAACATCCTATTTGCTACTAAACACCTTTCTTAATAGAATGTCATTTTCGTACTTCCTTTTGCAACAGAACATCCGATATCCATTGTCCTCTTTTCAGATAGCTTGGTTTATTCCATACACAAAGCAATATCAATTTCAATGGCAGGAAATGTGGTTGCTATATGGATGAGATAAAGCACACCATAATCATGTGCCAAGATAAAGAGCAAACAATATAGACTTCCCTGGTGGCTCAGATGGTAAAGCTTCTGCCTGCAATGTGGGAGAGCCGGGTTCAATTCCTAGGTTGCCAAGATCTCCTGGAGAAGGAAATGGCAACCCACTCCAGTATTCTTGCCTGGGAAGTCCCATGGATGGAGGAACCTGGTAGGCTATAGTCCATGGGGTCGCAGAGAGTCGGACACGACTGAGCAACTTCACTTTTTCACTTTCATATAACTAAATATGGGAGGTCACATCCCAACTTCTATTAATTTGTATTTGCTATTTTGTCAGTGAACTCTTGAAGGTTTCCCAGGTGGTGCAGTGCTAAAGAATCCACCTACTAATTCAGGAAATGCAGGAGATGTGGGTTCGATCCCAGAGTCAGGAAGATCTCCTGGAGGAGGAAATGGCAACCCATTCCAGTATTCTTGCCTAGGAAATCCCATGGACAAAGGAGCCTGGAGGGCTATAGTCCATGGGGTCGCAAAGACTTGGACATGACTGAGCGACTAAGCACATGCACACGACACTTGAGAGGAGATGAACAGTGTCAGACACAATCGATGTAAGTTGAAAAATATGGAGAGGATAAAGAAAGATAATCTTAAACTTGAGAAAGTTATAATAGTCATTGCTAGCACCAGAATTCTTTAGACCACTTCACTGACCAAAGAGTCACCCCTAAATAGTTTGATCACCACAGAAAATTTATTCATGTTTCAATATATATCCTATCACTATCTTTGGGGTCCCTACAATCTGATTCTTAGCACTCCTTGGAGAACTTGGGTCAACCAAGGGGATATGCAGTGAGTTTTGTTTTCTTTTCTTAATGTTTTTTAATATGTCCCACTATGCAAGGGTGGAGGATGAAAAGGTACAGCTGAGTTCTATTTTGCCCCACCCCATTCTGTCCTCTCTTCTCTTTTGCACTCTATGAAGAACAATGGACAGAGGGAAGTTAGGGTAACTTGGAGCCTTTCCACCTCATGCAATTGGTTTTATCAGCCATGAAGGCAGCTAATCTCAAGGCCCAGGCATCTGAGTAATCAGGCCTCTGAGACCAGGAAGAAGAGTCATTACAATTGCCTGCAAGTAGCAGTGTTAGCTGAGCGCTGAAGAATTGATGCTTTTAAACTGCGGTGTTGGAGAAGACTCTTGAAGAGTACCTTAGACTGCAAAGAGATCCAACCAGTCCATCCTAAAGGAAATCAGTCCTGGGTGTTCATTGGAAGGACTGATGCTGAAGCTGAAACTCCAATACTTTGACCACCTCATGTGAAGAGTTGATTCACTGGAAAAGACCCTGATGCTGGGAGGGATTGGGGGCAGGAGGAGAAGGGGAAGACAGAGGATGAGATGGCTGGATGGCATCACCAACTCAATGGACATGAGTTTGGGTAAATGGGAATTGGTGATGGACAGGGAGGCCTGGCATGCTGTGATTCAAGGGGTAGAAATGAGTCGGGTATGACTGAGCGACTGAACTGAACTGAACTGAACAGTGTTTTGTTCTTGAACCAAAATACCAGAAATATTTTAATTAATAGGGACAATGATAAATAAAATAGGAAGTGAGATAAGAGGTCATTGACTGAGAAAACAAGGCTTTTCTTCTCATTTTTACAACTCTTTGAATGACCCACAAAGGGAAGCTGCATGCAAATAATATTTTAAGTTCCAGGATGTGCTTTTGCTTTTCCAAGGATTCTCCACAGAAAAATTCACAAGCGAGGTCATTAAATTAAACAGAAGATATTTAGAATAGGCAGCCTCACCCCATATAAAGCAACTGTAAGCCTTTCTGTGTTTTAGAAGTTTTTAGATAAATAGTCAGATTCATTTAAGCTTTGTAACTTCAAGAGATGGTGCTTCTAAGGATATGACTGGAGGGACTGCAGACATGGGATTCCTTAGTCTGTTAACAGATCTGTGGGAGGTTAGAGAGAATTGGACTATTGTGCTTCAATCAGCAGCACAACCTACATGTCACAGTCAATTTAACCACGAAGCTTTAGAGGTGGGTGAGGACAAATGGCTGTCTGAAGCAAAACTTGAAAAAGGGCCACTCATTTGGTGTGAGAGAATTACAGGTTTAGACGCAAAGACTATCACAGAAAAACAGTTTAAATAGACTTAAGGTTTGAAGATTGACAAGAAGAGATATCATAAAGTTGCTGTATCTAATTGCATAGTTGGTTAAGAGCATGGGTCATAGAGCCAGGCTGCTTGGAATTGGGTACGTGTCCTGTCACTGAGCCATTGGGCAATGTTGGGCAAGTTTCTCCCCTCTCTGTGCCTCAGCTTCCTCATTTGCTATGTCCAAAAATTATAATATTATCTACTGAAAATATTCAATGAATTAATACATGTAAAGTTCTTCCAAAGGGACTTATAGTTGGTAAAAGCTCTCAACACTGAACTATTACTATAACCCAGAACTGCCCCCAAGGAATTACTGTTTGCTCAATATTTACTACTATGTAATAGGACTTATGAAAAGTAATTTATGTGACTTATGTTTACTATTAACAATCATCCTATAATGTAGGTGCTATTGCCTTATTTTACTAGTAATGAAAATGAGGCATAGAGAAGCTTGCCCAAGGTCACACAGCAAGAAGCGGTACTGTCAAGATTCACCCGGGTGGTCCGGCTCTAGGTACAACACATGTCATCCTGTGTGGTACTGTCTCTAGACTTGACACAGGGAACAGTGGACACAAACAATGCATTTGGTTTCATTATCTGTTTCAGTAGGTTTAGACTTCTCAGCAAAAAGGGGCTACAGTGGATTCATCACCTCTCTTTTCTGGTTTTCAAGCCTCATAAGTCTCCAAAATGAAGAATGGGCCAACTAGTGTTTAAGAAGAAGCAGGCCACTGCGAAGCCAGAAAGGAAATTAGAACTTTCACTTCTGATATAATAAGCAAGTTAATAATAAATTTGTATAAGGTCTAATTTTGGAGCCTTCATCCCAATAGTATACCAAACAGCTCTGCATTATTCATCTTCTAAAGAAAGAGAAAAAGCTCCACAGAGTTAATGGAATTGAAGTCACTGCCTTCATATGATCGTCCTCTTCCAGTGTACTGTGATACGTGGTAGTTCAGGTGTATTTGGGAAAGTGGATTCAAGAATGATTTTTACCTATTCTTAACTGAATTAATCTTCAGAACCCAGGCAATGTCTTTAAAAATCCTAAAGAGCCAGCACATGTGAACAAGAAAATGGCAATTCTGCTATCATGTACTAAATAAATAAATAAATATATTTATTACTAAATATTTTATTACTAAATAAACTAAATAAAGATTAGCTTAGTATATTTAATAAGAATCTTTGCACATTTTGAAAATACCAAAATGCCTACTTAAAATTCATATTCCTTTTCACTACCCTTAACAATGAATTCTAAGTAAATAGTGTAGCTTGAGATATTAAGTCATCAATGTAATTAATATTCTTAAATTTAAAAAAGCATAAACTATCATGAAAATAGATAAGTTATATAAGTTGTCACTAGTTATCCAAGAATTGCCTACTGTAAACATATTTAAGTCATGTTAAATATGTGCGGGCCTCAACACTTTTGAGTCTACATATTTTGGTAACTTACACATTAATATTCTTAAACTTTGCATATGGCAAATTTGGATATCCTTACATCAGTTTGCCAAAAATATTCAAATTTAAAGTGTTATGTTTCTTCCTTCCTGCCAGTAGATTGGTTTTGGCAACTTTATCTGGCTAATATTTGATTATTTGAAACTTTTGTTGCAGTTATTTTGAATCTGTATCCTTTTGTACAGATAGAGTCTCTTCAAGGATGCCTCTGGGAGAGGGGCTGAGGAAGAGGATCATGGTGGGGCCTCACTCCATTTCTCCTTTAGCCCCTTGCTTTGCATCTAGATTACGTTTTAAGTTTCTGCCTAATAATTTGCTTGGAAATAAGGCTCCACTTGGAGAAGGCAATGGCACCCCACTCCAGTACTCTTGCCTGGTAAATCCCATGGACGGAGGAGACTGGTAGGCTACAGTCCATGGGGTCACTAGGAGTTGGACACGACTGAGCGACTTCTCTTTCACTTTTCACTTTCATGCATTGGAGAAGGAAATGGCAACCCACTCCAGTGTTCTTGCCTGGAGAATCCCAGGGATGGGGAGCCTGGTGGGCTGCCGTCTATGGGGTCGCACAGAGTCGGACACGACTGAAGCGACTTAGCAGCAGCAGCAGCAGCAAGGCTCCATTGCTAAGAAATATGTACAATTCATTAACTCATTTGTTAAAAATATCAAACTTCACTATATTATTAACATTTAAAAGTCATTAAATACTCAATTTATTCAATAAATTTTTCATTAATTCTATAAATATTAAACTTACTGCTTATTATAACTCTGTTCTTGACATTCAAAAACTGAGTAAAACTGGACAGTAAATACTGGTGTTATTAGTAATAAAGATACAAATCTTGCCTCATGTCTGTGCAATTGAGATAAGCTAGATAGAAGGGCTGCTGGGTACATACACCAAATCAAACCTTTAGCCACAATAAATTCCCACTGGATTATAATCTAGTCAACTATATATTAATAGTGAAGACAAGAATAGGGTTAAAATGTTTTATAAAATCTTGGAATTATCTTTAAAGGTTTAGAAATAAAATTTGGGATTTTGTTTTCTGGGAATGGAAATTCTCCAGTAATCTTTCCTTTTTATTGAAGAAAAGAAATGATTTAGAATGTTGTGCTAATTTCTGCTGTATAGCAAGTGACTCAGTTGTATATATATGCACATTCTTTTTATATTCTTTTACCCCAAGAAATTGGATATAGTCCCCTGTGCTATACAGTAGGGCCCTGCTGTTTATCTATTCCAAATGTAATAGTTTCCACCTACTAACCTCAAACTCCCAGCCCACCCCTCTCCCCAAACCTTGGCAATCACGGGTCTGTTCTCTACGTCTGTGTGTCTGTTTCTGTTCTATATGTAGGTTCATTTGAGCCATATTTTAGATTCTACATGTAAGTGACATCATATGGTATTTGTCTTTCTCATTTTGACTTATTTCACTTGGCATGATCATTTCTAGTTGCATCCATGCTGCTACAAATGGCATTACATTGTTCTTTTTTATGGCTGAGTAGTACTCCATTGTATACATGTAGCACATTTTCTTTATCCATTCATCTGTCAATGGACATTTAGGTTGTTTCCATGTCTTGACTATTGTGAATAGTGCTGCTATGAACACAGGGGTGCATGTATCTTTTTAATTATAATTCTGTCCAGGCATATGCCCAGGAGTAGGATTGCGGGATCATATGACGGTTCTATTTTTAGTTTTCTGAGGAACCTCCATACTGTTTTCCATAGTTGCTGCACCAACTCACATTCCCACCAACAGTGTAGAAGAGAAATCCTCCAATAATCTTTAGGGTCTAGTCTTATAATTCAACTCATTTAGCTTTCACAAACAGAACAGTGACTATCTATACAGTGTATAACTTCTTAATGAATTAAACTAAACATAAAATGAAACATTAAATACACCATCTTCCAAAATTATTCAGCCATTTTGTAGAAATATATAGTAAGTTTACCTATTTGATGCCACTGAGTTTGATGGCTTACATGTATATGTTATTAACAATTCAAGACATTCACATTTCATTTGTATTTTATTAATATTTCAGCTACTTATTTACTTTAGACACAGCTTGATGCTAATTTTCATGCACTTTCAGTAGGTCAACACAAACTTCAGTACATGAGAATGTGGACCTGTAGTAAGTGAGCTGATAAGTCATATAGTATATATAATTTATTACATTATTTTTTCTCTATATTCTCCAATACTTACTGCCAAAAGATCTGTGTATGTCCAAATACATTATTGATGAAATTATTAGCTACCAGTAGTGTCGTGTCTGGCTTTATATGTTTTCTTCACTTTCTTGGTTAAGTATTACCTTTTTATTTGTTTGAAGGAAGAAATCAGATCATTTGGATAGGCAAAAAAAGATTAAACAAACCTGAAAACCTCCCACTTACAATATTTCTATGTAAGAATTAGAGAAAAGCATTTAGGTATAGAGCCTCCAAATATAAAGAAAAGATAATCCATGGAGTGCTTCATTCTTTAGAAACCTCTGTGATAAGGGAGGGGGCATATCTTTTGTACATTTTGTAAAGAGATTTAAACGCTAAGAGGCCCTCCTTCTCTCAGACCATGGGGCTAGAACCAAAGGGGGTGGGGAACTTCCCAACTTCACAGCAAAGGATAATCTTGTATTGAAACAAAAGGCAAGGATGACTCAGAATGTAATTAGGGTTGGGCATGTAAGCAAATGACACAATATAACTTGTGGTATTTAAAAAGAAGACAAGGCCCAGGAAAAGGCAGCTGATGTTTCCACACAGAGACAAGGCATACAGAATGAGAAGGAAAAAAAAACAAAAACAAAAAACAAAACACTCCTTAATTAATAAAATACAGCAAAGGGGATGATAAACCTCTGAATTTTGTAGCTGAGCGTCCCACTTGTTGCTCCTCCCCATCTCATCATTTACAGAGAGGGAACGCTTGCAACATTTATATCTAAAACAAATGACAGAGGAGAGAAGATTTCTAAACAGACTGAATGTAAAAGACAGAGCTGGAGTCCCATTTCTATGAAAATAGAATGCCTCTGATATTTTGTCAACATTCTTGTTAATGTCACAACAAGATGAAACAGGCACAGAGCACCTTGGCACCCAGACCCGTTCATTGTTTAACCAGAGGCTGCTGATTTGTTATTCAGGTGCTTTTTATTTTTTAACATGTATTTGTTTTTGAAACATTTCTCTGTTCACATGAAGAAGGGCAGGGGCAAAAAAAGACATGAAATTTATCTACCTGTACTCTAAAATGTCATCTCACAGCATGTTCCAATACCAAGCCAAGAAATGGCTTAGACAGGATCCCTGCCAACTGGCAAGGACTTGAAGATTACTTGGCTTCCTGCAGTGCCATCCTTTTCTCACACAGCAAACCTCACAATTTACTTTCCAATGGTCTCAATGTTAATACTACATTCCTTTTGAGATATAGAACAGGGCTCAGCAAACTTTTGTTTTTTTTTTGTAAAGCCCTGGATATCAGATTTAAAGCTCTGTGGGCCTTCTGGACTCTATTGCAACCACTCAACTCTGCCTTTACACAAAGAAAGCAGCCATAGACAATACATAAGCAAATGGGTATGGCTCTGTTTCAATAAAACTTTATTTAAAAATAGATGGACAGTTAAGGAATGAGCACACATGTATTCGAATAAAGTTTATTTACAAACATAGGTAGCAGGCAGAATTTAGGCCAAGGGCCAAAGTTTGTTGACTCATGTAATAGATTACAGAAATTCAGGACTAATTAAAATTTCTCCCATTAACATAGTTAGTAGGGAAATGTATAGAACATAGTTAAGTCTTATTTTCATACATACGTTTGAGTTGAAGTTTGCCCATGGAATTCATTCATTTCTCTAGTCATTAAAAAGAAATTATTCTTTCCAACTATGTTCAAGTCATTGTGTAAGACAAGTAGATCTGCTATCAAAATAATATATAAAATAATAAAAAAAAAGAACTAGTGAACAAAACAGGCACAGTCCCTACCTCACAGCATAGCGGGTCTGAGAGGATATATATGCAAATATTTACTGAGGTCTACTGCGTATCATGCACTCTTCTACCAGTAAAGGTACACTGTACGGAACAAAACAGACTAGGGCCTCTGGTGGTGTTTACATTCTTAGCAGAGGCAGATAGAATCACTTTTGTGACAAACAATAAACAACAAAAGATCACAGTGGTAAATGCCATGAAGAAATTATATATATAATGATAGAAAATCACTTAGCAGAGTGAGGAAAAGTGGTAGGTAATGGTGCTCAAAGAAGACTTTCAGAGAATATTTCTGAGCAAAGGGCTGAATGAAGAGAAAGAGCCATTTATACCAAGATGTGGGGCAAGAATTTTTCTAGCTAGGTAAACAGCATGTAAAGTCCCTGAGACAGGAATGAGCTGGTCTGAGGGAGTTATAACAAGAAGACTAAAGCCATCTGAGTGTCCGGAATGAGGGAAAGGTTTAATAACTGAGATATCCAGAGAGGAGTGTGGGGCCGATCATATAGGACCTCATGGTAAAGAATCTGGATTCTTTTCTCACATAATGGAAAACTGTACGAGGATACTAAGGAAAAGAACAATATATTCTTATACACTTCACACTGAATCAAGAATTACATATGAGGTGAGTGCTACTAAAAGCTCAATGTGAAATGGAAGTCAGGAGTAAGGAAGGGCTGCAGTTACCCATAGGAAAAAACCTGTTTGCCCTGATCCCAAAACCTGAGATCCATCAGTGGAGACAGTTTGGGGGAAGGCTTGCTCCTTCTTGCAGAGACACTCAAAAGACTGTATTATAGCTCCAAATGCCCAACTTCTGGGGCCCGGGAAGTCTGCATGCCTTCTTGGATCTTTCAGTTTTAAATATAACAATCAAAATCGAAGTATTCATTGAAAAGTTAATACAGAGGTCTATTTAGCTTGAAAATCAGGGGTTATTCTCAAATGAAGTTAGTGGAGAAATTTCTACAAGTGAGTTTAAAAGACAATTGTTATTCCTATTAACATTTCTCAGCAATTGACATTTTTTCTATCTCTAGGTATAAATAATGGCTTTCGAGGTGGCTCAACAGGTAAAGAATCTGCCTGCAATACAAGAGACACAGGAGACACAGGTTCGATCCCTGGGTCAGGAAGATCCCCTGGAAAGGGAAATGGCAACCCATCCAGCATTCTTGCCTGAAAAATCTCATGGATAGAGGAGCCTGGTGGGCTACAGCCAAAGGGCCACAAAGAGTTGGACACAACCGAGTGACTAAGCACATGCATAAATCATATATGCATATTTTATTCAAATTTAACAACGAATTTTTAAAAACATACTTGTTGACTGTCTGCTCATTTTACCCATTCTAGAAATCCCCTCACATGCAAATAAGAAAGCACCCTCTCTGGTTTAGTATTACACAGTCACCAGTCCCTAAAACAATCCACAGATGAGAAGTCAGTTCTAGTTACTTAGATTCACATGTGCACATATTACCCTGTATGCAATAAATATTTACCTATTAGTCTAGAAGTATAAAGTTATTTTTCATCCCATAGGAAGATCTAGCTGACCCTCAAGTAACTTAGAAGCCAATTTTGGCATCTGAAAGCAGTTGCAAGGTCCCTTAACTCGCTTTATTTTATACCTAGCACACCCACACACTTTAGCACTTGCTATTTTTTATTTCTACATTATGATGATAACAGTACTATTGTTCAGACATTTAATAGACACCTTGGAAAATATAAAGGTGGATAAGGAGACATTCACTACACTCTGGGGACTCATAGTCTAAGTAGGCAAACAGCCATCAAGACACATAATGAAAATGACAACAGCTACACAACATGGAAATGCAGTACTAACATGATATGTACAATGTGATAATACTGGAGAACTCGGCCTCTGAGGGTAAGTAGAGTGTGGGTAAATTTCATGGAGAAACTGGCAATGAAGCTGACTCTTAGAGAATAATTAAGAAGACAAATGGAGTCATAGAAGTTTTTAAGATCCTAGACCATTTGGCTAAATACAATTTGGATAATTAATACCATATAGCCTAGACTCAATATCTTTTAATGTAATATTAGGACAAAAATGTTGCATGATGTAGTTGAAAGGGAGCAGAATTTGTCACGCCAAAATATGCCTTTTGGCATAAGGATTATTTCAGGCTGATTTTTTTTTCTTTTTCTCTTTTTTTTTTTTTTTTTTTTTGATGAAGGCTGATTATTTTTAAGAAACAGCAGACATAGGAAAAGCTCCAAAAACCAAGTAGGAATTAGCCTTC
Organism: Bos javanicus; assembly: GCF_032452875.1. Taxonomy (NCBI): domain Eukaryota; kingdom Metazoa; phylum Chordata; class Mammalia; order Artiodactyla; family Bovidae; genus Bos; species Bos javanicus. The sequence goes on along the minus strand of NC_083881.1, from coordinate 57,115,005 downwards.
TAACTTACATTTACAGAGGAATTTACATTTACAAGAGAGATCTCCATTTTAAGGATGTGGGTTTCCCAGGTATCCTAGTAAATAGCCCATGCTGCCAGTGCAGGAGATGTAAGAGACCTGGGTTTAATCCCTGGGTTGGGAAGATTCCCCTGGAGAAGGGAATGACTACTCACTCCAGTATTCTTGCCTGGAGAGTCCCATGGACAGAGGAGCCTGGCAGGCTACAGTGCACGGGTCGCAACGAATCAGACATAACTGAAGCAACTTAGCACACATGCACACATACTCACTCTCTGTATCGCAAGAGGAAGATGACTGAACCTCTAGCAACTCTATCAACAGAGGAGGTACGGATTTAAATCTTCATAACAACCATACTCTTGTGTACTGTGCTTGCCCTGAAAACCTGGCTTACCTGAGACATCTTTTGTGTTTAGCTGGAAACAGTATTTGAGGTCATTTTGGGGGGGCGCTGGTTACTCAGTTTTCCTGGGTGCAGGTATACATATTATTAAACTTTTGTTTGTTTTTCTCTTGTTAACATGTTTTTTATTATAGAGAGGTCTCAGTCATGAACCTGGAATCGTAGAGAAAGTATTCTTTTTCTTCCTCCACATGGTCCTTGCTTAAGAGATAACTTAAAATATAGTTGGGAAGGTAAAGTATATACCCAAAACATTAATAGCACATAGTAAGCGCAGACTGCAATACAAAGATAATGCATTCATTTATTCAATCAACAGACATTTATTATCCATATTCTGTGGAGGATCCCCTGGAGGAGGACATGGCGACCACTCCAGTATTCTTGCCAGGAGAACCCCCATAGACAGAAGAGCCCGGTGGGCTACAGTCCATAGGGTCACAGAGAGTCAGACACGACTGAGTGACTAAGCACACACACACATGGATGATATACTACTCTAAGCCCTGGGGAAATGACACTGTACAAACACACAGGGAAGTCACACTCTAGTAGATATTAATATGAGTTGATAGGTGTGATACAAGGGTTTTTTTTTTTAAAAAAGCTTATCACTATCACTGCTGTGCTGTGCTTAGTCACTCAGTCATGTCCAACTCTTTGCAACCCCATGGACTATAGCCTGCCAGGCTCCTCTGTCCACGGGGATTCTCCAGGCAAGAATACTGAAATAGGTTGCCCTCCTCCAGGAGATCTTTCCAACCCAGGGGTTGAACTCAGGTCTCCTGCATTGCAGATAGATTTTTTACCATCTGAGCCACCAGGGAAGCCCTTGCTATCATTAATATGTTTCAGATAACTGTATGCTAAATCCTAATTCTCTGAAGCAAAGAATACAGTATTCAAGTAGAGAATGTTGTTAGTCAAAAAGTGCAGTCAAAAAATAACTTATCCAAGCACTTTATTAAAAGTGTTTCATTTATTAATATTCTGATGACAATTCATAACTGAATTTTATACTAACAATCAATTCATTAATTTTAGTTAGTGTGAAATAGTATAGTAGATAGATCTTTGCTCTCTGTTACAAGGCATGTTTTTAACTCAATTTACTTATACTTTCAATCAAAAAAAAAGAAAAGACACCATTTGGCAAAGGTAAACAGACTTTCTAAGCATTCTCCCAATACATTTTAAATACACGTATTTGTGAACTTGGGGTATATGAGAGAAAGAAAACAACAGTTCAAGAAGCACAGGATGTGGAATAGACATTCAACAATAGAGATTTCTGTGTCATAGGAAAGTAAAAAGGAATCACAAAAAAAGCGGCAAAGACACAAAGGCCTTTTGTACTTATCTTTACTATCCTAAGATCTGGTCACTCTCAGGTATTAGTATGGTTTGTTAATAATTCTGAAAAGAGCTATATGGCAGAAGAAAGTCAAACCTAGACGGACAACCCAGGTGTTTCATCCAATAAAAATGTGACTTTTGAACATTTATGTATATTGCTTTTCCTGATTTAAAAGTAAGGATGATGCTACAAACCTATCTCATGTTGGTATTAATCAACAAGCTATCATGGAAAGCTGATCTCCAAGAACTAAATCTGTCACATCAAGAGACCAGTAATGTAACAGTTCCAGCACTTATGATGACCAATACATTCTATGCCCCACTGCCCACCTTGCCTCTCATCTTATTCAGTTACAAGACCAGAAAAGTTGAGGAATGAGATTGGGAAGTCTAAGTCTCATATATTGACTTATAGTGACAGCTAGTCTCTTGTGAAGAATATTTAAAAGAATCCAGTTTACCAAACATCAAGCAAGGTAATAGATTAACATAAATTATCATCAAGTTGCTGCTAGCATTGATAACATACATTTTGCATTAAAAAAAATTCCGAATAGTGATGACGTGAGCTGCATAATAATCACATGTTTGATGAATTATTCTGTTGAATAAATGGATGAATTACTTACACTTACACTGATAGCCTCAGGTTCTGCAGTGCATTACTTCTGATCCTAATACAACTACTGGGAATCAAAATAGAAGTAATACAAATTACAGTATTAAGTACACCAAATGGTTACAATAAAAAAGATTTCCATTTGAATTATCAAAATAAATACACTGCATGAAACTTAGAGCTTGAAGTATAGAAAACTTCTAATTAAGGGAAACTTATGAGAGCCTTTAGCAAGTTCTTTGCTGAATGCATTTATTTGGTTTCTTGATCCTCCAACCAATCGCATTAACAATGACAAAAGATATGCAAATTCAAACGGACAATTGTCAAGCCAAACTGCTCTGACTCAAACCAACAGAGACACTGTCAGCATATATTCTGCTTGATTCATGCTAGCAAGGGTCAGTTTAACCAAAAGACATGTTCATAGTTATGCTTGGCTATAATCTGAAAACTACGCCATAATCTTGACCAAAAATAATACAAACAAAAATCAAATGTATTTCAAACATTAATATATGAAGCATGTGCATGATTTAAATCCAGTAGAATCATGTCTGTATCCTGTTACTGTTGAATAACTGCATAACAACAACAAAAATATGCATTTTCATGCTTAAATCATCATTTGGATTGTATATTTTAAGCAAACAAAATATTACATTTTTGGTAGAACAACTCATTGAAGACAATTTGGGACTAAATTTCCCTCTCCACCTTCCTCAATGAATCCAAACTAATTTATAATGATTAAATTCTCATTCAAAACTGTATGAACAGTATACTGAGAATAGTAATAAGCTATTCAACCAAATTCATTTATTCATGATGGAAATAAGTTTTGTGAAAGGAAAAAAAAAATCCTATTATAAACTGCTGTTGTAATTAGTGTCTGAAATTTAAGCTACATTTAATTAGTGCCTGAAATTTAAGCCATGTTATCAAAAGACTTCAGAATTGTTTGTTTTCTATTATTTTGCCTATCGATGTATTTTTTTCATCTGTAATCTACAATAGGAAGATTAACTAAAATTCCAAGGCTGGAAACTCTAAAACTATGAAGTTTTAGTTAACTTGTCAAATAAAATAACAGTGATCTTAGTTCAGTCCCTAGTGGACAAAAGTAAAATAACTATTACTTGGCATGATTCAGCAGGAGGTGATCTAAGTGAGTGTGACCACACAGGAACAAAAAAGAGCGTTTGTCCTTTCCCTATCTTTTATCTTCTTAAAGGGTTTGTTCTGTTAACAGACTAACATAAAGACGACTAGACTGCTTGTGTTCCTAACCATGCACATCAAGTGAATTTTTAGCAAAGATCCCTGGGGGAGAAGCTTTCCACAAATGGGACACTGACATTGTCACCCTTCCAGTGACACATTTGAACACACTTGTTATCTGCTGCTTACTTGTTACACAATTAAACAGAGAGCAAAGAGGGAAGGAATTTCAGAAAGTGTGTTATTTTTCATTGGCATATTTTCAACAAAAACTTTTAAATGGTTTATAGAGAAATAACTAAATATGATGCTTGATTTTTGCAAATTAGGATTCAATGCATACTCAACATTAACACTTATCTGGATCCCCATATTGCACTGTGTGTGACGATAATGTCTTGAGGAAAGAGGCACTTTAGGGACATAGCAAAATTTACATGTCATGTTCAGCCCAAAGCTGCAGGTGCATGTCTTTTCACAGCGGGCAAACAACCTCTTCCTAATGAATTCACATTCAAATATATTTTCCTGATTTTTTTCTCAAGGACAGAAGAAATATATGACAGAAATCAGTCCTTTACTATTCTACTAGTTGCTGAAACTGTTTCCTTTACATACTTATTCAATTTCTTCAATCAAATATCATACTTTGTATTTATCCACATTTTATATTAACTTTACTAGAGGTTGAAAAATAAGTATCTGGTGATGACTTTCTGTCCTAGCTGCACAAAATTTCAGGGTGTAAAATTGATTTGATCCTGATAGTACTGTTGTTATTTAATTTTTTCACCAACTTACTCAAAACATACATGCTTTGTTTTTTTTTAAGTTGGGCTTTGACAGTCAGAAAAACTCAAGCTAAATTTTAAATAAGAGAAAACCAAAAATGTCACAAAATGTGCCAGTGTTAGGCACACAAATGGGGTGCCACCATACCTCAGAAGCACAAGCCTACAAAACGTTGGCTCACCCCCTTAAGTCACAGGGAGAGAGCCGTCTTGCATTTGCAAACACTGCCCCCCTGGAGCAAAAGGTAAACACACAAATGGCCCCCTAAGGAACTCTAAGTTAGTTGCAGCGGGAGAACAGAAAAGGCTCCGTGGAATTAGAAACTGAAAGCGTTCACTTACTTTTTGCAGCCACTGAGTATAATTTTCCATCACATGCTCCAGATGTTGAAGTTTCTGGGAAGAGAAATCCTGTTCCACGTGTGGAGCATCTCTCTGCAGAGCGTTTGTGTTGTACTGGTCTGTCGTACTCTCACGACAGTTACCGTCGTGTTCTGGAAGAATGAAAGTGTAGGCACATTGCCCATGTTGAATCCGGTTATATCTTCTCCCACCGTTTTCTGGACTTCGGCGCTGGTTGCTGCACCCTATGTGAGTCAGAATAGCAGCGAGGAAAGCAAAGGAAAGGAAAACTGTCATTGTACTGCCGGCACTCTCTTTCCGTGCCTCTCGCAAAACTCGCTCCTTTCTTCTGACCTTTAAACTAGTTCTTTATTTCAGGTAAAACTGCTTGTTTGTTTGACTTTTCCCTTTCAAAGAAAGTTTTGTAGAAGAATCACAGAAAACTAGCCATTTTTAGCTTTGTTCTAAAATGGTATTTTTTTTTTTTAATTTCACCGTAATGATAGTTTCCTTAGTTAAAAACTTGAGATATTTATTGCATAGTAGCTGAGATTTATTGTTTCCTCTCGGTGTAACCGTTCAGCGTGGAGCCTGCCTGAGTCAGCTGCGTGTACATATTCTAGACCCTTTCCTCTACCCTATCTGCTGCAGATCTGCTATTTTCTCCCAGACCTCAGTGAGTTTTATTAAGGTTGCACATCCAAGCCAAGCTGGAAGCAGGCAGCCTTTCACAAGATGACTTGACAAGAATGCATGAGTGTGCCCCTATGCTAAGGATTGCTGATGGCTTGAAGCGGCTGGATCGTCTTACAAATTGGCTAGATGCGCATGACCTCGATCGTGTATGGCCCTCCCGCCCCTTCCGCAGACAATTGCCTTGAGCCTTTAGCAGATTCACTGCAAATCAATAAATAGAGCAGTCCACCTTAATACACTTTTGGTGTGTATGCTGACCTACTAAAATCTAGCAAACTAGAAGTATGTCTTTAAAGTTTTACTTGATTGGGGAACCTGAAGAAGAAAACTGGCATAGTTTCCAAGAAAATTATTTTTTACAGTGGATGATGAATCTGTACAATTATTAATTTTTTTTTTTAAAAATAATTCTTTACTCTGGGGAAAAAGACATTAAAACCATTTTTAGAGATGGCATTTATTCACTTAGAATTTCAGGAAATTATCAGGAAGGGTCAAATTAGCAAAATATTTCATAATGTCACTCAAAGGAATATAGCATGTGCATATTAAGTAGAATAATTTTAGTATTTTCTGAGATATAAATTTTAAATAAAACTGGCTCCCCAGTCAGAATGCAGCCCTGTGTGTTCTGTGTACATAAATTGAGCAACTTCCTTACAAAAACACTGTGGTTACCATTTAAGACAGTGGCCTGAGAATTATTAATTCCTGTGGTACATCCCAATCATATATTTCACAAGGGCCTCTTTGGTACTGCAATGACTATCTTTAATGCTGGTATGGAAGTTCTACATAAATTCTCCCATGGCTGCACAGGAAAACTGTCTGAGAACAAACAGATCAGGTGTGTTAACGAGACAGCATAGGGCTGTATGGGAGAAATCTCTGCTTCTATTAAGTACGAAATAAAAAGTATCAGAAGATGATTTCTTAAATGTAGGGTGTAAGCATTTGAACAAACATTTGAACATAAAGAACAGGTGATAATTATAGAATTAATTTTACAGCACTGAGATCTTTACTAGCTCTGTGTGGAAAACATGAATTATAAGCAAAGGCTTTCACCAAGAACTGGGAGGGATTTTGGGGAATGGAGTTTCCCAACTGCAATCATGGTGTGAAAACAGAAGCCACAGATGTTGACTCTCATGTCCTGGAATGGAGGCAGAAGGCAGTAGATGAAGAGCGGTAAGGGTTAGAGACTGATGTGTGGAAAGAAGTTAAAGGCGAGTGCAAAACAAATTTCAGAAATAATGTGATTTACTTGGGGGGAAACGGTGCCAAGATTTATCAGTCCTTTCCACACAAAATAACAAATTTCTGAACTGACAGATACAGGAGCAAGTAATACCAAACATAGCAATAGTCTGTGAAGCGCCTTTGTGGCCTCTTCCTGATATTGCCCTGTCTCCTTGTTGGCTACGCTACTCATATGCCATAATAAGAATGACACTTGCTGAGAACTTACTATATTCCAGGCCAGGCTAAGCACTCCTTACACACAATCTTATTCAACTATCCCAACAAACCGAAGACATGAATATTACCTTTGACTCTATTTTTATCAATAGGAAAACTGAATCAAAGAAAGGCTAGTCAGCCACAAGTCATACAGCCAGCAAACAATGGTGCCAATAGTGAACTCTAGCCAACTGATTCCAACCCTATGCTTCTAACCCCACACCAGGCAAAGGATTTCCAAAAGGGCTCCAGCTGCACTGATTCACAGTTATAAAGCAGGTTAAGTGATCATACTTAGAAGGAAAAAAACTGATTAAAAGCCATTTTATACTACTAAGGTGGTTTAATCCTTTTCTGTGCCCCCAAAAAACAAACATACAAAGTGACAGGTAACCCATGAAATTGAGTTTTTAAGGGCCCACAGGGACAAAGTGCACCAGCAGAGCACAAATTGTCTGAGAACATTTTCCAACATTACGGGCTTCAAAATTATCCCTGGAGGTGATCGTGCCCGCGCCCGCGCCCGGCGTGTGGGTGGAGGCGCGCTTGTGCGCGCGCGCGCAGGGGAGAGGCCAGCCCCGCCGGCCGTTGTGGGCTTCGACTGGAGGGGCGGGAGGGTCACCTGCGAGCGTCTGCGACGCCCGCCAAAAAAAAAAAAAAAAAAAATTATCCCTGGAAGGAAAAGAGTCCAAAACCAACACCTCTAAGTGCTTCATTAAGAACTAAATACAGTCGAATATCCTCAGAAGATACACAAAAGAGTAGTGAGGTGTCTATTAAAGTGTTTCTATGTTTTGTATCAGCAAGAATTGTTAAAATTTTGCTCTTCCGTGTGGGTGTCTGTCTGTCTGTCTGAGTGTATCTACATGTGTCTGTTCACTTAAACTTTTACAATCTGAACAAATGAAAAGAAGCAATGTACAACTTTCTGAGGGAAAAGTAGACAACTAAGAAACATAAAAAACAAAAAATTTTAAAAGGAAGAGACAGAGAAATAGTAAGAGAGTGATTTATTTTCCAGAAAAATAAGCAAACAAACAAAAAACCCATAACACTGGAAGCACTGATGCCAATCCAGAAAAAAAAGTTTAGAATCAATTTCAAGCAACTTGAAAACACAGGAACATGCAAAATTGGACTTGCATTTTGGGACTTCAGCTGAGCAGACCCTGGGTGCATTAGAAGATCCTAATGGCATGCCATAAAGACCATAGTTTTGGGGGACTTAATCTAACTGGTAGCAATATTATTTTTTGTTGCTGAACATATTCAGAAATGATACAATTTACAAGACTTTAGAATTTAAGAGGTAACATGAAACCCAGCCCCATTTTTTCACTTCCACTCAAAAAAGTTTTGAATACTGAAGGAGCTTAATCTTAAAAGTCCTGTATCTTTTATTTGCATGACTGGAATTCTGGAATAGGGAGGTATATGCTCTAAGGTTCAATCTCATATTTACAATAGTCCCAGGAAATGTTAGGCTCATCCGGAACTTTCCAGTGGGACAGGGAATATCACTTACATGGGGAATTGATGGCCCTAAATCTGTCCTAAGGACAAGTCTTTACTACTTCTTTACTACACTTTAATTTCTCCAGGCATAATAATTGGCTTTCTCCAATGTATTTCAATAACCTTCTCTTCTTGTTTCCATGGCACTTCCCACACTGCTTTCTAATTATTTCTTTTTTTGGTCTGTATCACCTCTAGCTGTGAGGTCATAAAGTCATCTCCTCATTGCCATCATTGATTCTCCAGTGCTTACCATCCCCTTTAGTTGAAGGAATGAAAAAATTAAAGAAATGAGTGAATGGACTGATTAATTACTTAGTATCTACTACATGGCTGACCACATCTGCTGTATTTACTGCATGAGTTTGCCTACAGTCAGGATGAAACCAAAGTTATCTAAAAAAAATGAGTTAGGCATAAGAACATGATAAAATAATAATGCATAACATGTGTAATCCTTAAAAATTAATTTCATCTTTTAATATCTACACACTCCCATAATTACACATTTTATTCCCATTTTGCAGATAAGAAAACTACAGTATATAGAGGTTAACTGCCCAGTATCTATGATCTCCTTTGCAGCAGAACAGGAATTTGATCCTCAGTCCATCTAACGCCAGAACCCATACTCACATTCCTCTGAACTATAATGTCTCCAACAATATCTGAGTACTACGAAATGGAGAGAAAACATTTCTTAAATTTAGGGGACAGAAGTAGCATGGCTTCTATAGTTAAGAGAGGACTCTTCCTCTTCCTAGCCACAGCCTTCGTGAATTCATGTTATGGTTTTCCAAAACAGAGCTAATTTTAACCTAGGGTGCACCAATACAGTTGTGTCATCTGCTAACAAATACCCAGTCTGATTGTTCTGGCTGTATCTTGAGTCCATTCTTAATGACCAGTTCTGTTATATACCATGATTATCATGCTCTAAAACAAAATTATTTCTCAAAAACACCATTAAAAACTCTTTTAGTATTCATAGGACTCCTGTGACAGCAAAAAAATGGGAAAGCATTATTCCTCCTTGCATACTAAGCACACTGTCATTCAGCACATGTTCTAGGACTATATTCTATATTCTGTGTGCTCAGTTGCTAAAGTCATGTCCAACACTTTGCAAACCCGTGGACTGTATCCCACCAGATTCCATGGGATTTTCTAGGCAAGAATACTAGAGTGGGTTGCCATTTCCTCCTCCAGGGGATCTTTCCAAGCCAGGGATAGAACCAGCATCTCCTGCATTGGCAGGTGGATTCTTTACCACTGAGCCCCCTGGGAAGCTCTGTGGCTCTGATCTTGCACTTTTAGGGCTCAAGAATATCAGCAGGGCTATGATACTGGCAGCTATGCTTACAAGGAGAGCACTTGGCTGAAAATCTTGGAGTCAAGAGCCAAGATCACTTCAGGTGACTGTGTCAGCATCAGGCCTGTTCACAACAGATGGAAAAACCACAAGGGGCTGAACAGAAAAAAAAAAAAAAAAGATGGAGAATATCACCTGAGGATTGACAGCACTTTGTAAGAACATGTGAAATATCATTTGGGAACTTTCAAACCAATAGAAAAGTCTTTGCAAAGAGGTGAGAACACTGCAGTGGGTAGGGGTGAGGAAGACACTGCAGTGGTGGAGACCTATAGATAGATGAAGAAATAAAAATTATTACCTACGTATTCCTTGCCTTCTACTATGGAAAATGCTATGGAGATTCCTTAAAAAACTATGACTAAATCTACTATATGACCCAACCATCCTACTACTTGGCATACACTCTGAGAAAACCAAAACTGAAAAGATACATGCATCCCAATGTTCACTGCAGCACCATTTATAATAGCTAGGACATGGAAGCAACCTAGATGTCCATCAACAGATGAATAGATAAAGAAGTTGCGGTACATATATATAATAGAATATTATTCAGCCATAAAAAGGAATGCGTTTGAGTCAGAGCAAATGATGTGAATCAACCTAGAATGCATCATACAGAGTGAAGTAAGTCAGAAAGAGAAAACCAAATACCATATATTAATGTGTATATATGGAATCTAGAAAGATAGTACTGATGAACTTATTTGCAGGGCAGCAATGGAGATGCAGACATAGAGAACAGACTTACGGACATGGCAGGGTGGGTAGGAAGGAAAGGGTAGGACTAACAGAAAGAGTAGCATGGAAACATATATACTAACATATGTAAAATAGATAGCTAGTGGGAATTTGCTGTATGACTCGGGCAACTCAAACCTGGGCTCTGTGACTACCTAGAGGGGTGTGGGATGGGGTGGGATGGGGCAGGGAGGTTCAAGAGGGAGTGGATATATGTATACCTATAACTGATCCATGTTGATGTATGACTGAAACCAAGACAATATTGTAATTATCCTTCAATTAAAAAAAATAAAGACAACAATATCCCCTGCCTTCTAATGAGAAAAGTTCCTGATAACTAGTGGGTGCGCTTCTTGCTAAATCAGCTATGAGACAGAATTAATTTTTTCTACCAAGGAAAGGAGAGAGAGGACTCAAGGAAAGATTTGGAAATGGAGGACTGGAGCTAAAGAGGTTTAGAGAAGAGTCAAAAGAAAGAGGATACTTGTGGCTATGTGGCTATCAGAATCTTGGAGAGAGATAACAAGTAGGGAGATTTGGAGGGGAACAGTGTTTTCCTGTGAGGGAAAAAAAAAAAAAATCTCTTATCATTTTCAGTAAAATACATGCTTTGGGGCAAGTGACTTCTTTAGGGTGCGTGAGAAGAATCACTGGTCCTTGCTGCATATATAGAAATAACTAACCTCTGGGTTTCTTAGATTGTTAATGCTGACCCAAGGACTTATTTCCTGTTGGTCTTTAACATTAGATTAGAGCCTCCCTAGGTCTATATCTGTCTTTTTGATCACTCTATACCTTTTTCCTGGCACACAGAAAGCAACTGACAAATATCTGTGATACAGCTGACTGTCTCACTGACTCATTCACTTTCATTCATGATGATGAGATATGAATACATAGAAGAATGGCCCTTCCCTGGAGGTTTTCATGCACTGATCTTGCCTAGCACCGCCGCCCCCCCTCCACCCCCCACCCCACCCAAACTTCACTTTCTGGAGAGCCACATAAGAGACTCAGAGTCTGTAGATTTCAAAGCAAATCCCAGAAGTGGCAGTGGAATAGTATCTAACAATCCTGGCCACTCATGGGCATTGCCGTGGTGGAGGAACCATTCAAGAAACACTGCAGAAATAGTTTCCAGTGTGAGGTTACTTGTTAACTCTACAACAGAGATAACTTCTCTGTTGGACCCAAGTCAGAAAAGTAAACAAACAGCTGGAGACTGTACCAAGTAAAAATACAGATGCCAACATTCCCCTCATACCAGAATGGAGAAAGATTTCCATTGAAGACCCAGTGAAATGAGATTTTATTACAGGAAAAAGCATATAAACCACTTTCCTTTACTGTCTCCTTCTTTCTTTTTTTTACCCTATAGAAGTCTTGATTCCTACATGAGAGAAAAACACAAAGGTCTTTCTGCCTTAATCTTTTCCAAACTCAGGAACAAATATGTATTTTATATGTTCTCAGAAACTAAGAAATAGCGTGTATTTGAAATGAATGGCTGAAATCACCATTTGAAGACTCCTACATCCAAGGGCTGTTAGACTGTGGCTGGCTAATCCATGCAGCCAAGGCTGATAAATTCCATCCACCGAGCAGTGACTTGAAGATACAGGACTTTTTGTGATTTTGTGTTTGCCATTAGAGAGTTTTGACAACCTCTACTCATCACAGGTAGAGAAAAAAATAAAAAAGGTTCAGTCACTTATTTCAGGTAAATAAGATCCCTGAACTTTTCTGTAATCTATCATTCTTTGATTTTTAGTCTTTCATTCTTACTTTGTGTTAATCTAATCATTTCTTTTTTCTCCTGCCAAATTGGATGAATTGTTCCATAGAAGTTAAGGTAGGAGACAGATTGCTTTATTTTTGTTTTTGTATATTTCTTTTTTTATGCTGTTAAACAAGATTGGATTGCATTGGACAAGATGTTTAATTAGCCTAAGCTCAATGTCCTCATCCATAAAATAAGGATGATAATATAGTACGACTTGTATAAGGTAGACTTGAAATCTTCCTAGGTGGCGCTAGTGGTAAAGAACCCACCTGCCAATACAGGAGACCCAAGAGACAGGGTTCGATCCCTGTTGAAAAGATATACTGGAAGAGGAAAGAGCAACCCACTTCAGTATTCTTGCCTGGGAAATCCCATGGACAGAGAAGCCTGACAGGCTATAGCCCACAAGATTACAAAGAGTCAGACATGAGTGAGCACATGTATGCATGTGGAAAATTAAATAAGATAATGCATACAAAGTACTGAGCAAAGTGTCTGGAGCCTATCTAGCGCTCTAAATATTAGTTCTTGTTGTTTCTAAGTGTGAATTCTCTTTCTTGCGTTCAAAAATGTTTCTGTTTTTAAACTTGCTTAATTAAATCCTACAACCTAACTTCACCCCCTATCATTTCATCTTAGTTCTTTAAAAATCACTTCTGTGTTGGTTTAGTCACTAAGTCATATTCGACTCTTGTAACCCATGGACTGTAGCCTGCCAGGCTCCTCTGTCCATGGGATTCTCCAGGCAAGAATACTGGAGTGGGTTGCCATTTCCTTCTCCAGGCGATCTTCCCGACCCAGGAACTGAACCCGTGTCTCCTGCATTACAGGCTGATTCTTTACCAACTGATCTACAAGGGAAGCCCAATTAACTTCATCCCTTATCATTTCAACTTAATTGTTTAAAATCACTTCTGAACGTCTTAAAAATCAGAATATTTAAGAGGTATACTTTAATACAGGTCGGTGATCATGTTTACAATGATAGTTCATATAAACAGTTCTGGTTTCCTTGAGGGCAGCGACTTCAGTGTTCTTCCTCACTGCCACATGACGTGCACCTGAAGCAGTTAACCAATGGACACAAAACAGGTGCTCAATAAATATTTTTTGAATGAATGAAACAAGTTGGAAACAACTTAGTAAGAATATAATACTTCACAGAGACACTAGTAAGGCAGAATTATAAACCAGTCACATTTAGTAGTAGGATAAGAATCTTATTCCTTGGGAACCATGGTAGCACTGAGGATGCCATTTATGGCTTCATCACCATGACTTGTTATCCAAGTCATTTTTGGCCAATTCAACTAAATGACTTCATTTTCAAGAGCTTCTTTTATTACTAGACTTGTGGCATATATCACCCCATTCTGTTTCCTGGGATGGGGAGATAAAGTAGCAAGTGTTTGCTTCTGATAAAATGAAAAAGAACTGAAACATTCCACTATTAATCTTACATGAAATATACATGACTTGCACAACAGTAAAGAAAATCTTATCTTGTCTATTTTTTCCTCCAGCACTAATTTGCTTCTCCTCAGGATCTAATCAGATAAGGAATTTGGCAATTAAATTAGAAAATAAATTCCAGTGGTATATAAAACCTGTGAAAATATAATGGCTTTAACCATAAGTTGATAAGCAAAGACTGGTCATTTTAATGGTAATTTTAAATGAAGCACCCATCAAATCTGAAAAATTTACACTTTATTTTTCACTGAATATGTGTGTTGGTTCTTCCTTCTTTATCTTTCTCTTATAATTAGCAAAAATATTTAAAAGGGAGAATTGTGGCAAAGAAAGGCTACAGTAGAAGACAATCATACAATAAACCCTGGAGAAGGAAACGACAACCCATTCCAGGATTTTTGCCTGGGAAATCTCACGGACAGAGGAGCCTGGAAGGCTACAGTCCATGGGGTCACATAAGAGTCAGATACAACTTAGTGACTAAACAACAATACATGAATGAAAGACTGGAAAGGACTGCCATAGCCATTTCACTCTCTATTGCTAAATGTATAGATGGATATACAGAAACAATATACAGATGGATCACTATTAGCTCCTGAGGCACCAAACAGCCTGCATATTTTGCAAAAAATTTCCCAAACCTATCATATTCACCTTCATTGTATTTATCAAAACTGCTTACATTTTCCTTCTACTATTGTTTACCTAATAGTTCCCTTTACTTCATATTTTAAGCTTTCTATGCATTTTAGATTTACCTTAAACAAGAGTATCTGAGAAAATAAGCATGTGTGCTTTTTCCTAATGTATATTAAAAGAAACACTGAATATTAAAAGAAACGCTGAATATTAAAATAAGCATCTGTCCATTCAAACCCATCAAATAATTCATATCCCCAGTCGAATTTGTATCACACACTTTGGGAAAAAAGACTAAGTGTTAAAACAGCAGAGTCATCCCCTACAAAATGAATGAAACGATACCTCCTGTCACTGTATCTATGCAAAAGGCTATTGTAGCAGTTTACCTTACAATATCTATCTGCAACTATCTATGCTGCAGTCCGTCAAGATCAGTTTGCATCATGTCCAGAGTATTTGGGGGATTGTTTCCATTTTGCTGTCCAATAAAAAATACAAAAAGAAAAGCTTCTCTTTTTTTTTTTGGAAATAGAGGTTTCTGCACGTACATGGCCCGAGAGCAGGTAAAGGACTTCCAGTCAGGAAGTCACGGCAGGGGACTGGCAACAGCCCTATTTGTAAGGCTGTCCACTGACAGAAACGCCCAACTGAAGGTTTGAAATAGAAACTAATGATTGACCAGGAGTTTCAACAGCTCTTCTCTTGATTCTGGCAATGGAAATAAAAGAGAAGTTATCCAGTGTTTGAAGAGTAAATCTTCACTCTTTTTCAGTCTTGTATTCAGAAGAGTGTTGAGGAAATAGTAAACAAATTTCTTCTCAATAGTTGCATTCCCCTTGGAGAATTTACATTCCTTCCTGACATACCGCAAAGAGCTATAAAAACACGTCAGTTCAAAAGACGAAAAGGAGAGTTAATATTTAAAGGAGCACCTAGCAATCAATTACCCTCAGTTTAATAATAGTTAACATTTATTGAGTACCTATGATATGTCCAGGACTGTGCTAATCATTGTACTTGAATTATCTGTTCTATTACAATCACAACAACCCAATATGTAGGGAACTTTTATTACCATCATTTTTCAAAGGAAAACAAACAGAGAGGTTTCTGACAGGACTCAAACCCAGGGTTCTCTGACTCCAGAAATGAAGCTTTTTAACCATTACATATGTATAAACCCTCATTCAGTTCTTGGAAAGCCTCAGTTGAATCCCCAATTAATTATCTTCTTGATTTTTAACATATATTTCTTTATTTGTTAAACCACTAAGAAGCACAGAACTTGATAGCCAGTTAGACCAAAGGACAGCTATAATAGTGGAAAATGAAAGTTATCAAGAAAACTTAAAAAGTATATTTATTGTATGTCAATCACTTCACATATGTTATCAAATTTAACCCTCAAAATAAATATATAATATCCATTTCACAGATAAAGAAACCGGAGATTTAAAAAATAAGGAATTTGACCAAAGTTATATAGAAGCAGTATTTTAACCAGGCATTCTGACTCTACAGTCCATCATCTTAACATGCTGAAGGACTTTCTCTAATATAAGTGAAAACAATCATTTTTAGGGTATTTATATGGAGTAATTCAACCAGTCCTCATCTTCACCAAGTAAAAAGGACAAGATTAACCCATCATCCTCAAAATTGAATCCTGAGCTGGCAGCATCAGCACCATCTGCAATCTTATTCATAATGTAAAATGTCAGGCCCTACCTAGAACTATTGAATCAGAAACCTGAGTGTGGCACCCAGCTTCTTTTTATCAAGCCTTGTAGGTAACTCTGCTGCTGCTGCTGCTGCTAAGTCGCCTCAGTCGTCTCCGACTCTGTGCGACCCCATAGACGGCAGCCCACCAGGCTCCCCGTCCCTGGGGTTCTCCAGGCAACAACACTGGAGTGGGTTGCCATTTCCTTCTCCAATGCATGGAAAGTGAAAAGGGAAAGTGAAGTCACTCAGTCGTGTCCAACTCTTAGCGACCCCATGGACTGCAGCCCACCAGGCTCCTCCATCCATGGGATTTTCCAAGCAAGAGTACTGGAGTGGGGTGCCATTGCCTTCTCTGGTAGGTAACTCTAATACTCATCAACTGTAGTTTGAATTATTTCTCCCTTACCCTGGTAACACCTTAGGATCATTTGAGAACTTTACATAAATAAGATGCTTGGGCTTGTTCCTAGAAATTCTGATTCAGTTGATCTGGGTGGCAGCATAGACAATGGTATTTTAGAAAATGTATCAGGTAGTTCTAATGTGCAGGATGGTTGAGAACCAATGGTTTAAAACTGAAAGAACTAACAAAGAAGAAAGGCCATGAAAGAGCTGGATTTGTTCTGTACAAAGAGTAAACTTGCTTGGATATGCCTAAAAACATTTCTGGAGAGCTCTTTAATTATAGGATTATAAAACAATGACCTTACTGCCTTTAAAGTGTTAGATATTTCATTTCTGAAGCATTTAAGGACACAAGGATGACCACATATTAAATAAACCGGGCCCAAGAGACTAAGCACCTCCATGGTTCATATTATTTTGTTGTTGTTAAAGTACTTTATCTCCTAAATTTATGTTTTCAAAGCTTTTAAAGAATAAAATGTTTATATCTTGATCACTCATAAGCAGTATGTCGACTCTCATTTAATAATTTACAATTGCTCTTATGATGACATTTTATCTCCAATTTCACAAAGCGTTCTTGTTTGTTCCTCCCAAAATAAGCAGTCAGTGCCTGTGTTAATCGTCTCTAACTGCTCCAATATCTGATTCACCTGGGATGAATGAACAACTGGGAAAACTGCAGTGACACGTCATCTTCCTCAAATAAATTACAAAAGCTTTAGAGTTAATGGCTGCAACCAATGATACATAGCCTGCAGGGATTCTACACCTTCCACAAGGAAACAACGAACTTTGGAAATAACTGTTTCCTTGCATCAAACTGCCACATGTCTATAACAACACTATGCCAAAATGTGGAAACAAGCTAACTGCCATTAACAGATAAACTATGGTACATCCTTACAATAGAGTATTACTCAGCTACAAAAAGGAATGAAGTATTGACACATACAACAGGGATGAACCTTGAAAACATTATGCTAGGAAGCCAGACACAAAAGGTCACGTATTGTATGCTTTCACTTATATGAAATATCCAGAATAAGTAAATCCTTAGTAGACAAAGTAAGTAGATAATGGTTTTCCAGGGACTGATGGCAAGGGGGAGTAGGGAGTGACTGCTTAATGAGTACAAGGTCTCCTTTCAGGTTGATAAAGTGTTTTCGACCTAGATAGATTGCATGGTAATGACTGCATGGCATTTTGAAAGTACTAAAAGCCAGAGTTGTACGCTTCAAATGGTTAATTTTAATGTTATGTGATTTCACCTCAATAAAAGGTAATTTTGAAAATAATTGGCACTACTCTACACTTGGCATCTGTGTCTTCTTTAGATTACTATGAAATGCATCAGAATAAAATATGTATTTTTTCACTTTTATTTTGAAATAATTATAAACAGGAAACTGCAAAGATAGTATAAGGAGGACCCACGTACTCTTCACTCAGTTTCCCTACTGGTCATATCTTATGTAATTATTCTGAATTGGACATTATTACAATGAGCATGTATAGTTCTTTTTTTAAGTTTTTCAACTTTTATTTTATATACAAAGATCTAGTATTGTTTCTGCATAACGTAGATGTGCTGGATGATCCATTTATTCACTTAGTAACAACTTCATTTAATGAAGTCCATGTTTTGTGTACTGGAAGAAGCACTGATGACACATATTGAGGCCATATTTCCAAATTAGACTCTGCCGGTTTGAGTAGACCTGGCAAGAATGAGAACCCTGGACAAATTTTCTCAGATGTCTCCAGTAGAGCTTCTGGTGACCCATGTTGCTCTCTTGGCTGCAAAGAGCAAAAGGAACAAGGGTGCATACACATGTGCTCTTCAAAATTTGGGGACACAGTTTACTAGAAGGCAGTGCTAGTTCGATATCATTTTTTTTTTAATTGGGATATTCACTTTATTGTAGTAGTCTGGGATCAAAACTGCAATATAACCAAATTATACTTGTATTTCTTTTCTCCAGATGGGACAAATTTTATGGTTCAATTTACACCATCACCTCAGATGGTGTAAGAGCTAAACTTATCTGAAAGCAAATCTTTGCTGGGCTTTTTCTGTTTTATGTGTATAGACTCATATAGGGCTTCCCTGGTGGCTCAGATGGTAAAGAATCTGCCAGCAATGCAGGAGACAGGGGTTCGATCCCTGGGTTGGGAAGATCCCCTAGAACTTTTATATTTTTACATTTTACATTTAAATGTACTAATATTTTGTGTTAATTTTTATATAACATGTGAGGTTTAAGTTGAAACAGTGTTTGTTTGTGGATAGCCAACTGCTCCAGCACCATTTATTGAGAAGATTATTTATCTTTCACTGAATTACCTTTAGAAAAAAAATCAACTGGCTATATATGTCTGGGTTTATTTCTAAGTCCTTTCTTCTATCCCACTGATCTCTGTGCCTCTCCTTTAACCAGTTCCACTACAGTCTTAGTTTCTATAGTATATCATCCTTGAAGTCAGGTGGAGTGATTCTTACCAATTTATTATTCTTTTTTAAAATTGTTTAAGCTAGTCTAGTTCCTTTGCTTTTCCATATAATTTTAGAATAACACTGCCTAGCTACATCTATAAAAAATCTTGCTGAGATATTTAGAGGTTCTGCATGTTAATCCGGGGAGAACTGACATGTTTACAATGCTTTACTATATTGAGACTTTAAATCCATGGACATGGTTTGTCTTTCCATTTTAGATCTTTTATTTCTTTCATCAGTGTTTTATAGTTTCCAGCATACAAGTACTGCATATTTTATTAAATTTATATCTATTTAAGTTTTTGAGTGGCTATAAATGGCATTTTTATTTAATTTGGGTTTCTATATTTTCATTGTTAGAATATAGAAATTTTTTTTTCTTTTTTTTGGCTGCACCATGCAGCATGCAGAACTTCCCTGACCAGGGATCTAACCCACGCCCCCTGTAGTGGAAGTGCTGACTTTTAACCACTGGACCACCAGGGAAGTCTGATTTTTGAATGTTTATTTTATATCCTGTTAACTTCCTGAACTCACTTATTACTTCTAGAAGTTTTTGGTAGATTTCTTAGAGTTTTTTTTTTTTTTTTTAAACATAGACCATCATGTCATCTGCAAATAGGGGCAGTTTATTTCTTCCTAGTTTATATGTCTTTTATTTCCCTTTTTTACCTTATTTCTCTGGCCAGAACTTTTTCACAATCTCTTCTGGAAAATAGAAGAGGAGGGACACTTCTCAACTTATTCCATGAAACCCCTATTACCCTGATACTGAAATAAGACAAAGACAGTACAAAAATGAAAACTACAGGCAATTTCCCTCATGAACATATGAGCAAAAAATTCTTAACAAAACATTAGAAAATAAAACCTAGGAACATATAAAAAGAATTACACTATGAACAAATAGAGTTTATTTCAAAGATACAAGACTGGTTCAACATCTGAAAATCAATCAATATGACCCACCATAATAACAGGGTAATGAAAAATCACCCTATCCCGATAACTGATACCAAAAAAGCACTTGACAAAATGTGACACCCATTTATGGGTTAAAAAAAAAAGAAAAACAAAACACTTAGAAAACGAGGAAGAGAGGGAATCATCCTTCATTTGTTAGTTATGAAATCAACACATTATAGATCAAATTAGACCAAATGATGTGTGTTATCTATTTCCTTTATGAATAAGGCCCTGTTAAAGGGCTGAAGATACACTATGTCACTATACATATGCTAAAATACAGTAAATTCAATTACTTAATACATAGTGGATAAAGTCCATCAGCGGAGAAGGCAATGGCACCCCACTCCAGTACTCTTGCCTGGGAAATCCCATGGACAGAGGGGCCTGGTAGGCTACAGTCCATGGGGTCGCTAAGAGTTGGACACAACTGAGCGACTTCACTTTCACTTTTCACTTTCATGCATTGGAGAAGGAAATGGCAACCCACTCCAGTGTTCTTGCCTAGAGAATCTCAGGGACAGAGGAGCCTGGTGGGCTTCCGTCTATGGGGTCGCACAGAGTCGGACACGACTGACGCGATTTAGCAGCAGCAGCAGCAAAGTCCATCAGACAAAAAGGAAATGTTATATAATGATGAGTCCATGAGGATACTGGTTCAAAATATATTTCATCCCTTGATTTGGAAAGTCTGTCTTAGAAACGAGGTGAGATTCTTGTGTTTTAATCCCCACTTTCTTTAATTCATTCATTCAATATCTATTGAAGGCATTACTATATGATAGGCACTGCTCTAGATATTGTAGGTAGAGAATGAAATAAACAGATCAACTTTCATAACTTTCATACCACACTGCTTATATTCTGATGACAGGATAGAGAAAAATCAAGCTAAATTATTAACATATACCACATAGTATATTACTTGGGGACCAGTGTTATTACAAACTAAATAGGAAAATAAGAGAGGGAAAACTGTGATGAAGGTGGATTTAAATAGGATAGTCAGGACAAACTCACTGGAAAGGTAAAATATGAGCTAGTATTTAAGGAGACAAGTATGCTAGGCAAAATAATGCCTCTCCCCAAAGATATCCTAATCCCTGGAATTTTAAATGTGTTATCTTACATGGCAAAAGGGACTTCTCAGATATTAATAAGGTTACCAACCCTGAGATGAAGAGATTATCCAAGTGGGCCCAATCTAATTACATTGAGTCCTTAAAAATCAAAGCACCTTTCCTGGCCTGGGTCATACGGATATACGACAATGGGAGAAGGATCAGAGAGATACAATCTTTTTTGCTTTGAAGATGAAGAAAAAGTACCACAAGCCAACGAATGTGGGTGACCTCTAGAAGGCGGAAAAGGAAAGGAAATTAATTTACTTCTACAGCCTCCAGAAGAGAACACAGACCTCCTAACATCTGGATTTTAGGCAAGTGAGACCTGTGTCTAACTTGTGACCTACAAAACTGTAACATAGTAAATCTGTGTTACTTTAAACTATTAAGTTTGTGGTAACCTATTACAGTAGCAATATATTCTAAGTCACTTCAGTCGTGTCCGACTCTGTGTGACCCCATGGACGGCAGCCCACCAGGCTTCTCCGTCCCTGGGATTCTCCAGGCAAGAACACTGGAGTGAGTTGCCACTTCCTTCTCCAATGCATGAAAGTGAAAAGTGAAAGTGAAGTCGCTCAGTTGTGTCTGACTCTTAGCGACCCCATGGACTGCAGCCCACCAGGCTCCTCCGTCCATGGGATTTTCCAAGCAAGAGTACTGGAGTGGGGTGCCATTGCCTTCTCCCATAGAAAACTAATAGAGTGAGCTTATGAATCAAGGAGCAGTGGAAAGGTCAGTGAGTCTGGAGAAGTACAGAATTAGGAGATGATGTCGGAGCAGAGCAGAGGAGATAAAGATTAGAAAGGGCCTTGGTGGCCAGTTTAACAACACTGGTTTTTATTCTGAGATGAGAAGCCACTTTGAATTCTTAAAACAGAGGAGTATGATCTATCTTACAATCTTAAAGGGATAGTTACTCTGTGGAAGGGCAAGGACAAAAACCTAGAGCTCACTGGGGAGGCTCTTTGAATGAGCCAGATGATGGTGGCTTCAATAAGGGCAACAGTTATGGAGATAAGTGCTCAGGTAAATATTTTGAAGCTGAGGCCAAAAGATTTCCTGGTGTCTTGAATGATGTGTGTGAGAGATGTCTCGAGGTTCTGACCTAAGGAAATGCACAACTAAGTTTTGTTAACTGAGATGGAGAAGACTATGTGCAGACTTAGGAAAGAGAGAATAGAAGCTTAGCTTCAGACATGCTAAATTTGAGATACTTATTGAAGAGACGGCTGGTATGTAGTTGGATATATGACTTCTAGAGTTAGGGACGTGGTCCACAATGGAAATATAAATCAATATCATCAGGGGGAGTTAGGTGGTATTGGAAGATGTGAGAGCAGAGGCAATCACCAAGGGAACGAGGGTGGGCAGAGAGAGAAAAGATCTAAGACTGGACCCTGAAAAGCCCTAAAGTCAAGAGATTAGGAATGAGCAAAAAATCCTGAAGAGAGGTAGCCAGTGAAGTAGGAAAACAAAACAAAACAGGAAAGTATGTATCTTGGAAACCAAGTGAAGTATGTTTCAAGAATGTGGGTGCGTGTGTGTGAGCTCAGTTGTGTCTGACTCTTTGAGACCCCATGGACTTTAGCTCGCCAGCCTACTCTTTCCATGGGATTTTTTTCAGGCAAGAATACTGCAGTGGGTTGCCATTTCCTACTCCAGGGGATCTTCCCAATCCAGGAACTGAACCCGCATCTCCTGTGTATCCTGCATTGGCTGATGGATTCTTTACCATTGAGCCACCACCTGGGAAGCCAAGAAGATGGGTGATCAATGACAAATGTATTTTTTAAATCAAGTAATATGAGGACTAAGAATTGACCAGTGTTTTAAGCAACATGAAAGTAACAGATACTCTTAAAAAAAAAAAAAAAAAGGTAGTTTCAAAATAGTGGGAATGTGGAAATGTGGCTAATAGCTAAATCAGTCTTGGAGAAGGAAGAACCTGTAAAAAGCATTTAAAAATGTTGTGCATTGCATTTTCTGCTAATGTTATGGGAAAATGAGGACACAGATTTAGACCTCCCCCAGTGCTAGTGTGAAGTATGCTAACCTGGACACACTGAACTTACAGATATTGGCTTTGGTCTTATTTTTATATCTTGTTATGCCAGTAGAGTTACTGAAACAATATCTTTGTACTTGCCAATAAACTATCCTAAACTATCTTTGCACAAATAAGCAAGATTTACTCTAAAAAGTACTGCTGCCAGAAAACTAAGTCTAACTATATACATATGAATGCAATATAACCCCCTTACTTGGCTTGATAAGGTTTTTTTAAGTGAATTACTTTTCTCTTTTATGGTAAAAACTTTGTAGTTTCCTATTAAAAGGGGCGGCAGGAAATGTATGCTTGGAGAGGGATATGTTTTTTGTTTCATTTTTTCTCCTTAAGTATTGTGGGTTTTTCCCTCTTTGACCACTTGTAGAAGACGACCTCCTGAGTAGTACAGAATGACTTGGCAACATCTTTAGAAATAAAAAGCAAAATCCTGTTGTTTGAGGATTTTCTAGCAATATTATCTGGAGAATTGTTTTTCTTCTGGGCTTATACATGGCTTTCCTCATTTCATCAAATATGGCAGAAAATGTTACTGATGAGTAACTAAAAGTTTATTTTATCTGAAGAAGTATGATGAAAGGGAAACAATTGAATTTGGCACTTTAGAAAGTATGGTTTCAAAAAACATTCTCAAATAGTTACACAAATTTAGTATATGAGCAAGGTGACATCTCATGTCAGTAGGTAAAGAATTTTTTAAAGTAAATTGTGTTAGAACAATTGTGTGTCCATCCAGAAAAAGATAAGTTGGTTTTATACTTCTTACTATACACAAAGGTAAATTCCATATCAATTTAAGTTTACATTAAAAATAAATAAATTATTAAGAGAAAATATATCCTTAGGTTAAAAAAGGCCTTTCTAATTTACAATCTTGAATCATTTAAAAAATTGCTAAAATTAATCATTTTGACTACCAAAAATATAAAAAAGTCTGAATACCAAATTGAAAAAAAAAGGGCACAAAATCAAAAGGCAAATGACAGAGAAAAAGTTATTTGTAATTTATAACTTAAAAGACAAATGCCAAAACAATCTTGAGAAAGAAGAACAGAGCTGAGAGTATCATGCTCCTAGATTTCAGACTATACTACAAAGCTACTGTAATTAAAACAGTGTAGTTCAGGCACAAAACCAGACACAAAAATCAGTGGAGCAGAATAGACAGCCTACAAATTAACTCACACACCTATGGTTATTTAATCTATAACAAAGGAGGCAAAAATATACAATGGGAAGAGACAGTCTCTTCAATAGGAGGTGCTTGGTAAACTGGACAGCTCCATGTAAAAGAATGAAATTAGAACATTTTCTCACACCATGAAGAAAAATAAACTCAAAATGAACTAAAGACCATTAACCATAAAACTTCTAGAAGAAAACATAGGCAGAACACTTTGCATAAATCATAGCAATATTTTTCTTTTTGGATCTGTCTCCTCAGGCAAAGGAAATAAAAGCAAAAATAAACAAATGGGACCTGATAAAATTAAAAACTTCTGTAGAACACAGAAAACCATCGATAAAATAAGACAACCTACTGAATGAGAGAAAAATATTTTCAAATGATATGACAGATAAGGGATTAATATCCAAAATATATAAACAGCTCAAATAACCCAATGCCAAAAACAATCCAATTAAAACATGGGCAGAAAACTTGAACAGACATTATTTCCAAAGAAGACACACAGCTGGCCAACAGGCCCATGAAATTATGTTCAACTTCATTAATCATCAGAGAAATGCAAAATCAAAACAATGGTATCACCTTACACCTGTCAGAACTGCTATCATCAAAAAGACAACAAATAACTGATGTTGGTGAGAATGCGGACAAAAAGGAACACTTGTATACTATTCATAGTAAAGCAAATTCATGCAGCTACTATGGAAAATATGAGATTTCCTCAAAAAATTAAAAATAGAACTATCATCTGATCCAGAAATTCTACTTCTAGGTATATATGTAAAGAAAAGAAAAACACTCATTTGAAAAGATATATCCACACCAATGTCCATAGCAACATTATTTACAATAGCCAGGACATGAAAGCAACTAAATGTCGATCAATAGATTGAACAGATAAACACTCACACACACACACACACACTGAAATACTCCTCAGTCATAAAAAATAAATTTTGCCATTTGCAACAACATGGATGGACCTGGAAGGTATTATGCTTAGTGAAATAAGTCAGACCAAGAAGGACAAATATTGTACCTTATCATAAATGTCAAAGCTAAACAAAGAATTAAGGAAATTAAGAGGTACAACCAGTCCATTCTGAAGGAGATCAGCCCTGGGATTTCTTTGGAAGGAATGATGCTAAAGCTGAAACTTCAGTACTTTGGCCACCTCATGCGAAGAGCTGACTCATTGGAAAAGACTCTGATGCTGGGAGGGATTAGGGGCAAGAGGAGAAGGGACGACAGAGGATGAGATGGCTGGATGGCATCACTGACTCGATGGACGTGAGTCTGAGTGAACTCCGGGAGTTGGTGATGGAAAGGGAGGCCTGGCGTGCTGCAATTCATGGGGTCGTGAAGAGTCGGACATGACTGAGTGACTGAACTGAACTGAACTGACTGAAGAGGTACAAATTACTATGTATAAAATATGATACGAAGATATATTGTATAGCACAGGAAATATAGCCAATACCTTACAATAACTTTAGATGAAATAGAAACTATAAAATTTTTGAAGCACTATGTTGTATACCTGAAACTAACATAATATTATAAATCAACTACACTTCAATAAAAAATTAAAATAAAGGAATTTCCCAAAAAAAGAAAAATGCAAACTAAGGCTACATAAAGCAATCAGTCTAAACAATCATAATGGCATAAATTCAAAAGTTAGACAATACCAATTTGTGGGCAAGTTTATAAGGAAACTGACAATCTTATACATTACAAATGAAAGTGAAAAATAATACAATTACTCTGAGGAGAAATATGGCAGTTTTTATTTAATTATAAATGCATTTATTCTTTCACCCAAGAGTTTGCTTTGTGGAATTATAAAAACACGAGTATGAGATGATGTATGTTCAACTGTTCCCTAAAACCTTGTTTGTAATAGAAAAAAAGATAAATGCAATCAAACTCAAAAACTTACATACTGTAAAACATTCACCCAAGGGAATACTATACAGTTGTAAAAATCAAGAATGAAGCTCTCTCTGTATGGACAAGAAAAGAGCTCCAGGATATATTACCAACTGCATTTTTAAAAAAGTCATATAACAGGGCATACAGTATGGTATCTTTTGTTTATAAAAGTGGGGAGACTACAGTGGACATGGACTGGGGTTGGAGAGAAACTTCTTAATGATGTTATAGTTGGATTTTTTAATCATATAAATACACAAACAATCCAAACAAAAAAGAAATAAAATAAAAACAAAGCAGAACTGGAGTCAAATCCTGATTCACTCATAGACTATGTAACCTTGTATAGTAACTTAACTATGATCCTGAGCTTGGTTTCTTAGTCCATAAAATTGGAAAAACATGCCTTGTTTATTTATTTTTATTTTTAATAGATGATGGAAAACATATGAAAACACTTTGAACCACGAAGTGATAAGAAAGGAAGACCTATTATCTTTTCAGTTTTCTTAAAACAAGTTGCAGGCCTACATACAAAACAAAGCACAATCTAATCAAGCCAGTTTATGGACACAGAAACCTCTAATACTCAGTATATGTGCTTTATTCATTCTTCTCATTCTCTATTAATTCTTTTCATTTTTCTAAAATTTTATTTTACTCATAAAATCTTTTCTTCAGGCCTAGATACAGTTACAGAACAAAAAGTAGGGACAAACGAGCTGAGTCACTGGAACAACAGTCCCTCCAAATTCTTCCCTCTGGGGTGTCACTCAGCTGCTTCTCCTCTCTTGGTGGCTAGCTGGTTGCAAGGACCCCTCTGGCCTCCTGTCCAGCTGCTATCCAGAGAATCCATTGCTATCCACGATAGCTTCACATTCTCATCCTTGTCTACTAATTTTGCCATCTCTGCTGTCCCCTCCTCCACCAAGTTTGCTACTTCCGGGCTCCCACACCTCTGAGGAAGGAGCCAAGTTCAGGGGCCAGGAATGAGTCATGGGAACAGCTCCTCAGACAGGCCTCCCAAATGCCATGGCTTCTCCTGGTTCCACTGGTCTGCCTTGTACAGAGTGGGTAAAACTCCTCCTAAGAAGCCAGGGTGAGGCTGAAACTTGCAGGGCCCAGGCACCCTGTGATAATCTTGCCATAACCTGAAGTGTGATTTTTTTTTTTTTTTCTTTAGGTCTTGGGCACCTGTTCCCCACAAGGGAGCTGCGCTTCACATAAGGAAGCAATTTCCAACATTCCCATCCCTTATCTTTGGTTAGCAGTGAGGGGGCTTGGTGTCCCCTTATCATCTCTGCCCCCGTCCCCCCAGTCTCACTCCCTCTCTGCCCCTCCACTTGTGGACAGTCTAATTTCCCAAGTGGATGGACACATGCTTCCAGGTTTTCCTCTCCCACGTATCACCAGTCTATGGGGGTTTTCTCTACAGCCATATCTCTTGATTCTGACCAATTCTTCATTTAAAAAGAATGATTTTGGGGGCAGCTACAAACACTGTAAATCTTTTCTGAGATCATTGCTAAGAAAACTTATAATTTCAGAACAGTAATTCCCCAGCCTTGGTTGATGAGTATCAGATTCTCCAAAAGACAACAACCCCAAATTTACCAAAATTCCCTCTAAAAATATTTTTTAAAGTTAAATCATTTTATGTATGACTGTCATGTGACACTCTAAGCCCTACCATAAGCAAAGGGCAAAGTCCCTCAAATCTCACACATACACTATTAAGTATCTTTTCCAGTTATGGGGTTAGTCAGAAAGGAGAAAGAATGTTAATACAATTTTTTAAAAATCAAGAAAATAAAGTTTTTAAAATCAAAATTATTCAAGCTAACTTTTAAAAGGACAGATCATAAAATCATAGGATAAACATATTTCTAAATGGCAGAATTAATATATATACATATATATTATTTTGGTGAATCTTGTATGAAAAGGAAGGAAAGCATAGATATATATCTTACCAGATTGTTATACACTATGGAAAGAAAGAGCATGCATCTCTAATACCGGTGGAACACACTATATATAAATACAAGGCTGACATGTTCGGTAATACTTGGGAATTCAAAAATGCATAGCCATCTGCTGAATTACTTATCTGGAGTTCAATTTGGTAAAAATGTCTGTTTCTTATGCATACCCAAAGTCCCCACTAAGAACTGAGACCAGAGAATTACTGTGGTTTTACTACAAAGTTTCAATGGGTTTCATAGAAACATTTCTAGATTACACTGGAAATTGTTATAAATATTTCCTTATGCCTCTGTCTTCCACTCAGCTGAAAAGAATCTCTTTTCTTTCTGATCTTCAGTCATTGCTGAAGTGCTACCTATCTGTCCTTGTAATGGCTCCTGGATGCCATGTCCTGCAACCTTGTGCCGTGACCTCAGCATGACAGCTGTTCCAATGGTCTTGGCTGAGGCTGTTGCATTTACTCACCCAAAGAAGCAGAATGTTGGCTCCGTGCACTTACTGTATGCCTGCTACCCCTGGCTGTCAGTCTCCTGACAGGTTGCTCTGTCAAGCTTCCCAGGTAAAGGTCCTAAGGGAGGCTTTTCCACACAGATGGACTGCACGATGTGACCAACATCTCCTTAGCATGAGAGCAGACATTGTTGCCCTGAACCTTGAAAGTTCATGCTTATGAACCCCAAGTGGATCTACAAATAGCTAGAGTGAGAATAGTGAGAATAATTATATCCATGCAACTCTAGGTGAATTATGAACACAAAGTACAGGTTAGGGACCCCTTGACAATTAGTCTAAGATTCAGATAGTTACTAACTAAGAAAATAAAGTATTCTTAGAATACTATTCGAGTCATTTTTAGAGGCTCAAAAAACACATAGCTTTAAACAAGGGAAATTTTAAAACATCATAAAATTCTGGCATTGAATGATTTAAAATAAACTTTATTTTGCAGATAAGGAAACTATAACTCAAGGATTTTCCCCAGGTCACCATGGCTTTCAACTAGAAGCCATACTTCCCCATACTTTTATAACACGTATCTTGAAAGAGAGGCTCCAAATTAGGATTTCAGTATCTAAGTACTAAAAGCAAATTTTATTCTTTGCTTTTAATCTTTATTTCTGATGTCCACTTAATAGCAACCTTCCTCTCTTTCGTATCTTCACAGTCTTACCTGATTTTCATAAAAAGTATCTTCCTCTCCAATTAAAAAAAATAAAATAAAATAAAAAATTTTTTTTTTAGAAAAGTACCTTCCTATCCAATGGTGGGGTTATTTGACACCTTAAGGGATTTGGAGACCTTCAGGATAAGTTCCTACATGCCAAACCATATAAAACATGACTATAAATAACCATGGCTATAAAAACCAGACTACTTGTCCACGGCCTAAGAAGAATCAGACCAGGAAAAAGAAATTAGGCAGAAGACCCATATGATGCTAGGCAAGCAAGGAAGGTAACATGACTTGTTACTCTAGTTACGTCCCTCTATAGCCAATGTCTGTGTATCTGTGTGTGGCTGTGTATGTGTGAGTGATATGGTGAGAATAACTCTTTTCAGCCATCAATATTATATCTGTAATTTCTCAACTGAACAATCTGACACTTGTTAAAAGAGATAAAGAATTCCTAAACTCAGACTGTGGTCCCAAAGACCTGGGCTCAAATCCTTGTTCTGACACTTCGCTTCTGTGTGCTTTGGGGAAGGCTCTTAATTCCTTCTAACTTGGGTTTCTTCCTTTGTGACAGGGAAGTAATCATGTCTCCCTCTCAGGGATCATGGTAAGGTTGAAATTACATAGCACAGGCAAAGGGTCTGTATTCACAGAGGCCCAATTAGTGTAATTTTCATTTGTTTTTATAAAGTAAGACTACATTAATAAATAGGAGGGAAAATGCAAACAGTACAGAGCAAATCAGATTGTTGTTTTTGTTTCTTTGCAGACCAGTGATGTTTAAAAACCCTTTCCAAGAATACTATAAATTCTCCCCAAACTCCAAGTGGAATTCTTCCTAATGCCATTTGAAAGTTCACTGGGTTTAAGAAACTCTATCTGGGGATGCCATATCTGATAGAAGTGCTGGGCAAAATTTTTGGCCTGGTTCATTTTTGACCCCCTGAGATTTATTCTTTTCCCCTCCTCCTCCCTTCTCTCTCATTCTGTTTTTCTTCTTCCTGGCACTGCCCCTAATAACTTCTTGGGCAAAAGGAATTTTTTTTCCTTTGTAATAGTTTGTGCCCTTCTTCAACAGGTCTGGTAAGAACTAAAGGGGATGAGGCATAAATGGATGAGAGAAGGTCATCTACACACCCCCACTCCTCTCAGCCCCAAAGAGTGCTCTTCAGTAACCTCTGTCGTGATTCTCCTTTCCTTTCTAATTCAGCTTTTTCATCTGTTGGGGCAAGGGTGAAAGGTCACTGGGCAGAGCCACGCTAACTGCACTAGGAAATCTCCCAGTAATGCAAGGACATCAGGGAAAAAACCAAGAAAGAAAAAATAGAAGCATGGAGGAGAAACTGCTGCCAAAAATTGTTATTGAATCCTTTTGGATTTATTTAGAGCATACTGCTCTGCATATAAATATGAAACCAAACAAATCTCTAAGCCAGTCTATTTAGACCAATTTGATATTTCAATGGAAACTAAAGCTATGCCTTTGTGATGCCAAAATATCAGGATTAAAAGTGAAAAACTATGTCAATAAAGAAATATCTGTTGAGCCTATTACACAAAACAAGCCCTGTGCTTGGGCACTGATGAGAGGATAAGAGAAGTAGAATAGAGTGCTTCTCTTTAAGGAACTTACAGCTATGGTAGTAATAATAATAATAACATCCTGGCTATCAGCATGCCACCACACACACGTTGATCATTCTCTTATCATTTTGTCTCCTTTTTTTTCCCCTTATAGTCTTTATCAACTATATCTCTATCCATCTGTCCTTCCATCTGTCCTTTCATCCATCCATCCATTTATAGCTCTCTCCCTTTCTCTCCTTTTATCTACCTATTAAGAGATTATTTTCTTCGTCAAGTAAGTTCACGTAAATTCCTTGAGAAAGAGAGCTTGGTTTAGTTTACTGCTATTAACTCTGGTCCAAGAATGGAGCCCTGACACATAACTGACACTAAATAAATAATGAACTAGTGATACAGAACTAATAAGATATTCACAAGAGAAGATAAGAAAATCTTAATAGAGAAAGGACACCTTCATGGAGAAAAGACATCTCCAGCTAAACATACAGATACAATTTGGATGGATAAGAGGATGGACACAGCATGCCACCCTTATACGCCAGGGCTGGAATAGCACAGCATAGACAGTGTGGAAGAAATATTCCCAACCTCACAGTGTGAATGTACAGGACGCCAATGTCTGGCTGCCTGGATTTAGGTAAAGTATTAGAACTATTTCTTTAATTCACAGATGTTAATATCATTCAAATATGGTTTAAGTATGCATCCTATCTTTTTAGAAGCTTGCAACCCAGGATCTTCATTTAAGGAATGAATCCTCATCATTTATCCAAATAATTGAAACTCAAACTTTAGGGAATTCAGAGAATGAGTAGCTACTACTGATGCCTAGCTAGTCTCTGATTTCCTTTTGGATCTATTTGTCCTCCTTGCTTTATAGCCTCTTGTAATGTAACATAATACATACTCCTTTCCCTCCTTTTCACTGAAACCTATCTAATGTATGGTTGTATGTGACAACATGATCAACCTGTGAAGACATGTTGCTAAATAAAATAAACTGGTAATGGAAGGACAAAAGCTGCATGAGTTCAGTTTTACATGAAATGTAAAACAGTCTCATAGAATGAGACTAAAATGCTGGTTGCCAGGGACTGAAAGGAAGAGAAAGTGAGAAGTTTCTAATCAAAAGGCAAAAAGTCTCAATTCTGAAGATAAATAAGTTCTAGGGATTTGCTAGACAACACTGGCCCTATAATTAACAACATTGTACACTTAAAATTTTCTTACAAAGGTAGATTTCATGTTATGATCTTTGTTCTTACCACAATAAAATAACATTAAATAAAAAGAAAGATAATTTAATAAACAAACCTTGCGACTAGAAACCCTGTCTTCTGTTTGTTCTACAGGTCACAAAGTCCCCACACACAAGGCCACACACTTATTCTTTGGTGATAACCCAAGATCCTAGGCACAGGTTTTAGCCCCACAGAAGCTATATAAGAGAGTTAATTTTGAAGATAACTGATTATTGAAAAAGAAACCTATGAGTTTACTCATACAACTTTCATAGTTATTGAAAGTTACTCAAAACTTTCATAGCTTTGAAAGAGTACAAAACTAGAATCTAAGAATCATCATCATTTCTTATTTAAGCAAGAAGTCTCAAAAATAAAATAGTTATATTCCACCTTGAAACATGTTGGCCACTGTTATATGCATGTAGTGTGTCTAGCTATATACACCTACTATTAAAGGCAGTTAGATTTAGGTATAGTTTGAGCTATGTTAAAGGGACCAAATACATGATATAAATGGGTGAGCTGGGTTAACAGTGGACTCCTGATAGAAACAAAGAAGTTCAATTATCCTGACCTTGGATCCTTTTTTAAAGCACACTACAGAATAAGAACAACTCCCCAGCTATTTTGCAACTTAAACAGTTTGGTATTAATTCTTCTGTTGAGGCAATCATTTTTATGTAAATAAATATTTGCTTGGCAGTACAAATTATCATCGTGGTGAAAAATATGGTGGCATTCCATCATTTCTCTTTTATGGGCTTCTTTTTTCCCTGCTGTCTCTTAATTCAAAGGTTCATTTTTGTCCTAGTCTTCTCATGCCCTCGTTTTCCTGGTGGCTCTAGGTCAATTTGCATATGACAATTTACCATTGTACAATTAGGGAAAATGCAATTTTATAAATGTCTAATTCTATGAAAGCAATTCCCTAAAAAGATAGCTTTTTGCAAATTGCTTTTTGGTAAAATAGTTCATGGTCCTCCCTGGATGAGTAACCTTATCCACTCACAAGGACTGAACTACAACTCTATACTCATGTCTCCCACATGCACTTAAATATTCAACTTGTTCCCTAGACACATTAAAATTTATATGTCTAAAGGTCTCCTTCCCATTATTCCTAGTTCTAAGTTGTCCTTCTAGTTTTTCAGATCTCAGCAAAAGTACCACTTGTCACCAACTTTTCCAAATCAGGAACCTGAGTCATTATAGAGTCATTCATCCA
The DNA here is from genome assembly GCF_032452875.1 of Bos javanicus. Taxonomy (NCBI): domain Eukaryota; kingdom Metazoa; phylum Chordata; class Mammalia; order Artiodactyla; family Bovidae; genus Bos; species Bos javanicus. The sequence goes on along the minus strand of NC_083881.1, from coordinate 57,081,432 downwards.
CTCCTCACCCTTCACATGCAATTAATTGCCTAATCCTGCTGATTTTAACCCGCTAATTAAATAGGAGAAGGCAATCATCAGATCTCTGTTCCCCATAGATGCCTAAGTACCTCTCAGCCAATCACCTTCTCTTCATTATTGTTGTCTACTGATGAAGGTTCGGCCTCTCGTGTCTCTCTCTAGGCCACTCCAGGACAATGACAGATCATATTTAGATGCCTAGAGATTAAAATTAGATTTCCCTTTACATCCTTCCTCTACTTTGCTACCAGAATGAACTATACTCCAATATTTTAAATTATTTTCAGACTCCCTATTGTCTATAGCAATGGTGCCAAAAGTACATCCCATGAAACACAAATCTTGCAAGATGAAACACAAAACTGCAAGATGATCTGTGTTCAAGTAAGTTTAGAAAATGCTGCATAGTATATCCTCATTTCCAACATCATAAAGGCCACTGACATAATAAAGGTCCTGAAAAGACGTGAAGTAAAGAAACACATAGCATTTTATAACCCAGTATATCCCACAAGCCTTTGACTCGTGAGCTCTTTTTTTCCCCGAAGTAACAGCTACTTCATTAAATAAAGTAGATGGATTGACTCTGTCCATGACTCCAGTCTTATGTTTTGCTCTCTTCACCCTACAGTTCACACCCTAAGAGTCCTGTGTGGCTTGCACTCCTCATGAGCACCATGTTCCTTCCCACGTGTCTCTGGCTGATATTACCTAAAATGCCATATTCTAAACCTATCAACCACCTCCACCTTCTGACTAATTCCTACTCATCTTTAAAACACATCTCAAGTTTCATCTTCTTTAGGAAAAGCTGAGCGCCGAAGAATTGATGCTTTTGAACTGTGGTGTTGGAGAAGACTCTTGAGAGTCCCTTGGACTGCAAGGAGATCCAACCAGTCCATTCTGAAGGAGATCAGCCCTGGGATTTCTTTGGAAGGAATGATGCTAAAGCTGAAACTCCAGTACTTTGGCCACCTCATGCGAAGAGTTGACTCATTGGAAAAGACTCTGATGCTGGGAGGGATTGGGGGCAGGAGGAGAAGGGGACGACAGAGAATGAGATGGCTGGATGGCATCACTGACTCGATGGACGTGAGTCTGAGTGAACTCCAGGAGTTGGTGATGGACAGGGAGGCCTGGCGTGCTGCGATTCATGGGGTCGCAAAGAGTCAGACATGACTGAGCGACTGAACTGAACTGAACTGACTGAACCTATGTTTGGTTTTTCTCACAGTGTCCCCCTACTCATCAGAGCACTTACCAACTTTTAACTAAAACTAGCTTTTTCCCTATTTGTGCAATCTCCTCAGGGACCAAATCATTAGTACAGAGTAAGTAATCAAAAAACAGTCACTGAACTGAAATAAACCAACCCATAATGAAAGTAATAGATGATAATATAAAGTTGTTAAGAATTTGTAAAATATCACAGTCCCTCAATATTTCAAAAATATATTTGAAAAACCATTTTCTTTTAAAAATGTTTATAGTATACATCTTATTTCTTTAAATAATGTCTTTGTTTAGTAATGTTATTGATGATCTGCAATAAAATTTTCCTTCTCATCTACATTTGCTTTTTTCAATAATAAATGAGAGATATTTACTTTTTTTTTCTTTGTTAAGAATGAGGAAGAAAAAGGAACTGCTTGAAAACATTCACCATGGCAAGATTCTACTATGGAAATTAGCCAACACCACTTTGGATTTGAAATATAAACACTAACTAAAATCAGTGTAAAGACACTGAATCCATGTCTTTGCGTGACCTTATTTGAACAACAGCTGTTCTTGATTTTATTTGCTTCAAACCTACCAAACCTGTTTGGGCCATGAAGCAGGTCTGAGCCAAGCCTCCTATATTTAGCTGTACATAAAAGATGACAAGCTTTTCTTCTGGGTGCATTGACCTCATGCCATGTTTCTCCCTAAACTTCAACTTCCTTGTATTCAAGATCTAGATTTCCAAGAGTGAGCAGGGATTATTGACCAACTTTGACAATCTTATTATAACTTACTTATGAATACATGTGGTGCCCACAAGTGTAACATATAACAAACGTTTGGGCTATTCACTAATGCTAACTGACCTACCTCATAGAAAAGAAGATATCTCTTTCATTTATTTCATTCACTCACCTGATAAATATATGCTAAGTACAATTATATGGCAGGTGCTATGCTGTCACAAAGAACATAGTATGATAGTAACAGTCTTTGTGACCCCATGGAGAGTACAGTGTGATAGTAATGTCTCTGTGACCCCATGGGCATTAGCCTGCCAGGCTCCTCTGTCCATGGGGATTCTTCAGGCAAGAATACTGGAGTGGGTTGCCATGCCCTCCTCCAGGGTATCTTTCCAACCCAGGGATCAAACCCAGGTCTTCCTGCATTGCAGGCTGATTCTTCACTGTCTGAGCCACCAGAGAAGCCTGATAATAACAGTCATAATGCTATAAATAATAGCTGCATGAATTAAGTACATACAGTGAGTAAAGTGCTAGGCTAACTTATGTATGTTTATTATTGCATTTGACCTTTAAAACAAAATTGTGAGGTTAGTGCATTGCCATCCCTTTGATATATTAGGACACTGAGATTTTGAGACAGTGGTACAGCATTGGAAATCACAGAACTGGCAAACATCAGAGCCACATTAAATCCAGACAGCCTGTCTGCTGAGGAGTCCCTTTGCTTGGTTATCAGGCAAAACAACCTATCAGTGGTCACATAGTATCACTCTACCATCAAACTTTTCACAGACATGTTCCTTGCCTGACCATTAATGTGCTGCATCAAGTAGAACTGACCAGGAACTATGTCAGAGGTTTTGAAGTGACAACAAAAGCAGAGGAAATAAAATTAAAATGTCTATTTTTTAATTAAACAACTTTGAAGCATAGGTACTGGAAAGTATTTGATGAATATTAACTGATTGTGGTTAATGATAAACTGTAGTTAATGTGGTTGTACCGTGTGACCTTTGAGGTACCTTCCAAACAGGAGATTCTATGATTAAAGAGGTGGCTTAATCTAGTTGTTTCTAGATTGCATCTTAAGACTGTCTCTTGGAAATCACATTTAACTCAGGCTATTTTCAAAGAAATAACTTGGACTAAGCAATACACTCAGTCATATTTATAACAAACTAAAGAGGTCATCTGCAAAGGAATGGCCAGTTAGGACATAGTTTGTCTCAGCTTGTATTCTGTGAGAAAATAGCTCAAGATAAAAAACAGAGCTAATCTATTGTATGGCATCATGGAAGGGTGGTCAGGAAGACATACCAATTCATCCAGTTGCATAACAAATGACTTTTCTAGGTAGTAAGCTATTCTAAAATGGTGATGTCTTCTATAGATCCAACATACTAGAATTTGTTTTATAGGAATTTGATCAGTGCAGTAAGTTATGGTAGATCTTGAATGCGCAAAGAATGCAATTCTCCAACATTCATCTTGTAAATATCCTGCCCTACCCTACCCCTTGGCTCACTTAGCCATATATATCGTCCCCACAGGCCAAAAAATAAGATTGTTAGAACTATGTATTTCCTGACTAATTTATTATGATGGTTTTGGGGGTTATACAATATTCCCAGCCCAAGAGCCACTCACTGGCAAGGGAAAATAATCCCTTTTTCAATTAACAAGGAAAAAATATCAGACTAAATTTCAAGCTATTTGACCATTTTGACCTTAGTCTTAGACCTTCTTCACGTTTCCACAAGCTCAGAGGTGAACTCCAAATCCCACTGTGGAGTTAAGTTTTGTTTAAAATACTATTTAGTGGGGGAAAAAAAAACTCAATTTTTCTACCTCTCCTGGAATTTAAATGTCAGTAAGGTAATAACCAGGTGCCAAGGTGATAGGTTGCTATAACATAACATGATCCAAAGTCCATTTATACACAGAAGTTCTGGGCTTTGTGTCAAGAATTAAAATGTCGTACACCAATTCCTATATACTGAATGTATCTTTTACCCGTGGGAAGCAACATTTTCACAGGAATTTTTGGAGCTGGGTCAACCAGTGACCTGAAATTACATTTAAGTCCAGTGTCCCTATGTTCCTTAAAGAGGCATTTATAGAAAACCAAATAAAATGTCTTACATAAGCCAGTAAAAACTGTAGCAACAATATGATCATACTATAATCACTGCCATTGAAAAAAAAATAAAGTTTCTGTGAACAGAACTAGAGAGTACACCAACAATTTAGCTCCTGATGAAAATGTTAAAACTTTAATCTGCCTTAAGAACTCAAATTCTAGTTACTAAAAGCACCACCTTGGATAACAGATCTTGCTTCAAATCCTGCCTTCCTCCCTCACTGGGTGACCTTGAATATGTAACAGAAGTCTCAGTTTCTGCAACTATGCCCCATAGAATTATCACATGGTTTAAATGTGATAATGTAGTTAGAAGTTCTCACTATACTGTTTTGGCTCACAGAAAGGACTCAGTAAATATTGGCTTCTAGTCTACCCATTCAACCAACAAGTATGGAAAGCCTACAATTATCAAGGACTAAGCTAACGGGAACAAATAAAAAAAGAACTTAACCAAAACAGTGGTTTTAAGTTTTATTTTTTTTTAAATGTTTGTGATCTTGGGTATTTTTCCATTGGCCTTATCTCCTCCAATGGCTTGTACACTACTCTATATGCCATACCTGCAATTTCTTTTGATTAGCTCTGGCATACAATAGTTACTTTCTGGTTGACTAATTTTTCTCTGCCACAGGCAAGTTCTGAAAGTTTATGAGGTATATACTCAACCAATAACATAGTTAAGGCTCAGTCAGACTTCCTTACACTTTGGATCACTGCTGAGATCGTATCATGGACATCTGTACATATTGACAGGATTTGAGGACCTTAATGAAAGCAAAATCTCTGAAAACTAACTTGTCTTCCCAATGAGGTGCCTTCACCCCAGAAGAGACGTGTCTTTTTCAGAACCGTTCAAGACATCAGGGGTCAGGATCTCCTCAGGATTTAGCTGCTGTCCAGTCTTCACTTACCAAATTTGCCACTGTGACTATAAGCACATGCCAAAGTGTCATGTACTGCTTTAAAAAAATGTGTGTTTGTATGTGTGCACTTGTGCACTCGTGCATGTGTGCTATGTGCTTTAACACTTACCTGTGGAAATAGTCTATCTGCAAATGACAGAAGAAGGCCACAAAAAATTGTATGTAATGCTGAATTAAAATGTACAATATACATATATAGCTCAAATTAGTGGTTTAATGGAGAAGGCAATGGCACCCCACTCCAGTACTCTTGCCTGAAAATCCCATGGATGGAGGAGCCTGGTGGGCTGCAGTCCATGGGGTCCCTGAGGGTCGGACACGACTGAACGACTTCACTTTCACTTTTCACTTTCATGCGCTGGAGAAGGAAATGGCAACCCACTCCAGTGTTGTTGCCTGGAGAATCCCAGGGACAAGGGAGCCTGGTGGGCTGCCGTCCATGGGGTCGCACAGAGTCTGACACAACTGAAGCGACTTAGCAACAGCAGTAGCAGTGGTTTAATATAATAAACCAATGATGCAATTGCATTGTCTTCTGAACTTGATACTTTAATATTCATATATATATGTCTTATCCAAATAAAAAGCTCTGTAAATTTTAGTGTCTTTGGTCATTACTTTGGTCTTAAAAGAATTTTGACACTAATTTTATTAAATTTTAAGCTCTGAATCAATTTTCATTTTTAACCCTGGATAAAACTTACCTTAATTTTTATTTTCACACCATGACTACAATCCAGTACTGCCTTTGTAAAAATGACTTTAACTTTCTAAACTCAACATCAGGTTATGAACCAGGGTAAGACCTGAGGATTAGATCTGTTTCTAATACAATTCATCTTAAATTCTTTTTTGAAACAGAGTAGGGAAATGTTACTTTCCTAGGCTGGAATGGTAGTCCTACATTGCCCCTGACTAATGACAGGAAACCAATTAAGTCATAATTTCTCTGGGTCTCAGCTTTCTCACTAATAAACTAAGAGAATCATACTACATGAGTACTGAGGCCCATTGTAGTTTTTATTATTTTTTTTTTGAAATGCTGCAGTCATATTTTTACCCATTTCACATTCAAGACCAAGCTCCCAAGGACCTCTTCTGCAGCTGCCTCACTGTACATAACCATCCTCATTCAATCCATCTCAAAACAAATTCTGACAATGACACATGAACTGTACATAGTCAGCTGGCCTACCAGGTCCTTTATGCAGCTCAACATATAAGGTGACACCAAGTTAAGACAAGTGAAGTTCCAATTTGGGTGCTTCCATCTCCCTCCCTGTATCCTGATCCAGTGCCTGTCAAACCCAGGAGGGGCTTGGAGTCAGGTGTTTGATCGTAGAGAAAGCTGCTAGGGTTGGCCCAGCAGATGAGGAAGGGGATGGCATCACTTCTTCACAATCTGAATGACATCCTCATCCTCCAACGTATGGTCTTTACCCACTTTTTGAGGATTGTGTTTCACAGACAGACCCCACACCAGAGCATATTTAAATTCTTTGATAAGATTTTTGTGAATCTTCATGCAGAAATCCTCCACCGTGGTCCTGGAGTAGGGCAGCACCACTGGGGACATGTAATCGGGCAACTGGCCCTTGGATTTGGTGTAAATCCTCACTAGTTTCAGATAGTCCCAGATCTTTTCCAACAGGTCATCAAAATTCCAGCGGTGATGGGCAGAGATGGGTACACAGTGTGGCACCTTATAGATAATATCCAACTCCTCAATGGAAATCTGATCAATCTTATTTAACACATAGATACAGGGGATATAGACTCTGTTTCCTTCCACCACGTCAATGAGGTCATCTGTTGTGGCGTCACTACGCAGAGTCACATCAGCATTATGGATTTTGTACTCAGACAGAATGCTCTTCACAGTTTCAGCATCCAGCTCACTCTGAGGGCAAGTGGCTGTGAGATTAATGCCTCCTTTATCCTTCTTAAAGCCAATGTTGGGGGGTTTGCTGTTCAAGCGAATGCCAAAGCCTTCCAGCTCATTTTCAATTATCTTCTTATGTCCCAAGGGTTTCAGGACATCCAGAACAATCAAGATCAAGTTACATGTTCTGGCCACTGCAATGACTTGACGGCCTCTACCTTTCCCATCCTTGGCACCCTCAATGATACGTGGGAGATCCAGAAGCTGGATCTTAGCACCTTTGTATCTGATGACGCCAGGCACAGTGGTCATGGTGGTGAACTCGTAGGTTGCCACCTCGGAATATACCCCTGCCAGGTTACTGAGCAGCGTTGACTTCCCCACAGACGGAAAACCCACAAACCCAATTCGAGCATCACCCGTCTTGGCAACATCAAATCCTTCTCCTGGTCCTCCACCACCACCACCTTTTGGAGTAATGAGCTCCCTGCGAAGCTTAGCAAGATGAGCCTTAAGCAACCCTAGGTGGTGTGCTGTGGCCTTGTTCTTCTGAGTCCGAGCCATCTCGGCTTCGATCTCCGCGATCTTAGCTAGGGTGTCGCTCATGGTGGCGAGTTGCGGGGGACTCAACGGCCTCCACAGGAGCAGTTCCCCGCCTCACAGTCGCCGGCAGACCGGCCACAACCACCAGGCGCTACAGCAGTGCGCAAGCGCGGTATTTCCTGTTTCATTGTAGTTTTTAAACTCCTTGATTCTTTGGCTCACTTTACAGTTAATGTTTAGATTATTTGATGAATGCAAAACAAACTATGTTTTTATTTAAAACTTAATATAAGCAGTTACAGGGCTTCACTGGTGGCTCAGATGGTAAAGAATCCACCTGTAATGCAGGAGACCTGGGTTCAATCCCTGGGTCAGGAAGATCCCCTGGAGAAGTGAATGGCAACCCCCATGGGGTTGGGAAGAGTCAGACATGACTGAGCAACTGATAAGCACACACACATAAGTATATATATATATATATATATTTTTTTTTTTTTTAAACTTGTGTGAATGTAAATTTGAATTGAGGGTTAGAAATTTTCCTTAAAAATACTTCTATGTTTCAGTTCCGGAGAAGGCAATGGCACCCCACTCTAGCACTCTGGCCTGGAAAATCCCATGAACGGAGGAGCCTGGTAGGCTGCAGTCCATGGGGTTGCTAGGAGTCAGACACGACTGAGCTACTTCACTTTCACTTTTCCCTTTCATGCATTGGAGAAGGAAATGGCAACCCACTCCAGTGTTCTTGCCTGGAGAATCCCAGGGACGGGGGAGCCTAGTAGGAGGCCGTCTATGGGGTCGCACAGAGTCGGACACGACTGAAGCGACTTAGCAGTAGCAGCAATATGTTTCAGGTCAGTCATTAAGTTGTGTCCAACTCTTTGAGACCCCATGAACTGCAGCACGCCAGGCCTCCCTGTCCATCACTAACTCACGGACTACGAACTAACTCCAAATAGCTACATGAGAAATCTTTTCTTAAGGAACTAGTTGGAAGAAATAATTGTGTAAGTAGAGGCAGGATGACAAAGGAAATTTTAAAATCAGAAAAATCTAGATTCAAATTCAAGGTTTGTGGTATCATCCTGGGTATATAATATAATCTCCTGGGCCTCCATTTTTTCACCTGTAAGGTTGGGGATAAGAGTTGACTCATTGGAAAAGACTCTGATGCTGGGAGGGATTGGGGGCAGGGGGAGAAGGGGACGACAGAGGATGAGATGGCTGGATGGCATCACTGACTTGATGGACGTGAGTCTGAGTGAACTCCGGGAGTTGGTGATAGACAGGGAGGCCTGGCATGCTGCAGTTCATGGGGTTGCAAAGAGTCGGACACGACTGAGCGACTGAACTATATAAGGCTGCTGTAAAGATTAAATAAGACATATAAGGCATCTAGAAGGACAACTGGTTCATGATAAACACTCAAATATTATCCACTATCTATTTCTCTGTCTAAAACTCTTTGCACTAAGGACAAGAAATTCTTGTTTCAAAATAACATGAGTTAATTTGATAGACTGTGAATCTCTTCAGTCTAGGAAGGCAGTATTTTATAGTGGTTACCAGTGTGTACTTTAGGGTATTATAGACTTGCATTCAAACTCAAGCTTTGTCATTTATAACCTTTAGGACCATAGGCAATTTATTTAAGTTCCCTGAGGTGCAGTTTTTCATCTGTAAATTAGTTATTGTAAGACTTAGAAGAGAGAATGCAGTGAAGTATCCGTATCATCATAACAACACAATAAATGATGGCTATCTTTATTAGGCTCATGTCCTCTGAACTTGAAACAGTAATTAGAATAAAGAAGAAAATCAATTAATATTTTGAAGGAATAATTGGGCAAATAATTGTTCCTTGGTTGATGAACAACACCCAGAATCTCTGTGTGTCTTCTGGGAGCAAGGCAGGCCCTGGAATCCCACAGCTTCCTATGGAAGGCATGTCATTTTCAAAGACGTCTTTCTTGACATGAAAACAATGCCGTGTAAACCACTTGTGTTCTTTTTATGGAACCAGCTAGGGATTTTTTAAGTCTTTTGTTCTCAGTTAAAAAAACTGTTCCATGACATTTTTCATGGATGTACCCTTGTTGTCTGCAGTCAAGTATTTTCGGGGTGTGTGTGTGAATGGAGTGGTGGGTATGGCTAAAACGTTGGGAAATCTGAAATAAAGGTTAGATCTGTCCCACAGGGTAATCATGAATTGGTTGCATAAAACGGATCTAAAAATTGTTTGCTTACATAAATATATTGAAAGTTAAGAAACACTGGCAGTTAATTAGATTTAAAAAGCAACAGTAACAAAATAACACTAGAGTATTTATACTTTGCAGGGTAGATATCCTAGAATTCAAAAGTACCAAGAGCTCTACTACTGGAACATTTAAAATTGTATCATAATTTTAGACTAACATTTAAAAAACAACAATAATGTGTGAGCTCCCTCTGCTGGATCTTGAGACTGTGAAAGCCAGAAAGAGGTTTCAGTACTTTATATTTACCTAATCAATTGGATTACTCATTGTGATGAGATTAACACAAAGAAGTGATGATGATCCATTTCAAAATTCACAATAAAACAATTTACCAAATAAACTGAAATTTGTTGGGGATACCTTTTTCTATTAGTTTTTTTTAAAGGGATTTTATTTGGTCTTAAGTAGGAGGCAGCAGACTTGTTTCATGTTTTTAAAAAAGAGGCATTGATTTTCTTTGGAGAGGGGTTGCATGTGGTACATGGTACCTGTTGTCAGGGTAACCATGTCCTCTGTCTATACATGTCAAGGCCAGTTGCCTCATTTAGAGACAATCAGACTATCAGGTCAAAGGAAACAGAAAATGCAAATTATGACATTCAGGCTGTTTCAGATAAACTACAATGTGGTTTATCCTGCAACTCAACTCAGAAAAGTTTTCATTTTAATAATGTATTTCTTTAAATGTTACAAATACTACTGTCTTTTTAAAACAATTATGTTCCAGTGAATACGTAGGCACATCATGTCTTTGCATTGGGGGCTTTCTATATTTATTGAACTTGGAAAGGAGATGTGAGGACGAAATGTTCTTTAATAAAATTAGAACTTTTCTCTTCCAGGAGTTATAAAACATTTATCCAGAACTCTATAAAAATATTACCCGACTTAGCTACGGACCAGTTCTGAATAAGGTTCTTTTCTTTTTTAATGCTCAATGACCCTGAATTTAGATGCTGTGTTTAAAAATTACTTGCTGAAGGAAGACTATAATTAATACAAGGAATACTGAATTCCGCTTTGAGAATGGCAAGTTATGGGCTGGCTTTCTGTGTTAATATTAAGAACAGAAATAGAATTTCTTGCAGAAGACTGGATTTTGATTTGTTCCTTAGTTCAGTGTAGATTTTTACAGTGAGATGCACAAAATATAAATATAAAAGTGAGTGCTCATGTATCCATTAAAAAGAAAAATTTGTTTTACTGTTTCATGAACTTTACATTCTTATTATTTATACTTTATTATAAAATTCTGAATTCATTAAATTTTTTAAACTATAGATTATAGGTATTGATAGTGGCCTCTGTATCAAATACAGCCACAAATACATCAATATATTTAAAATTAACGCTTCTATAATATCTCTGGAAAAGTAACCAAAACAATTACCTAAGTTGAAAAGTTTCACTAAATTAGTATCTTCAGGGATGAGATAGTTCCTTACTTTGCTTGAAAAAGCTAACACATATTTCTTCAGCGTTTTCATTTTTAATTTCCTCTTTTAAAGTACATTATGAAATTTAGAGGAATTTCAAAGGATATTCCTCTAAAAGGAATGCATAGCTATTATTACTTCTTTTCATACAGGGTTTCCCCTTGGATTTACCTCCCAAGGGAACTGGAGAAACTAAGAGGAAAATGTATTTGGGGAAAGATATCAATGTAAAATGAACTATAAATACAGAGACCACATGTTCCAATTTACTGGGGACAATCTTGGTTAATGCCTCTTTTCCTGGCATTATTATTAACCATGACATTTTATCCTCAAACATGTCTGTTTTAAAAGATAAATTATAAGACCATCCTATTTATAGTCTAAACACTTCTGACAACATTAACATTTGTTTTTTAGAACATCATTTCCAAATGTGCATTTACCTGAATTCTAATTCCTCCATATTTCAAGATATCTATGGTTAATATGCAGCAACCTTCTTGGAGAGTTACATTCACATATTTAAGGCTGCTCAACTTTGCGTGCTCCTAAAACGCCAATAATTTTGGACTAATTACCAGCCCACCATTTTTTTTTTTTTGCATAATACGTAAGTATGCAAAAAATAATAATAATGCAACACGGAGGTAAAACTATCCACAGTTACATGAGTGCTCACTTCCAATTATCACTGGATCCATAACTTCACTTATACACTTCTTTAGCTATATCCCACCTAAAGGAGGGGCTTCCCAGGTGGCTCAGTGGTAAAGAATCTGCCTGCCAATGCAGGAGACACAGGAGACATTGGTTCAGTCCATGGGTTGGGAGGATCCCCTGGAGCAGGAAATGGAAACCGACACTACTACTCTTGCCTGGAAAATTCCATGGACAGAGGAGCCTGGTGGGCTGCAGTCCACAGGGTCACAAAGAGTTGGACAAGACTGAATGAGCATGCATGCACGCACCTGAAGGACTAAAATTGTGAGGAAACAAAGGTACGCGTTAAAATGCCAGGTCCAATAACTCTGCTAGAGAATATCAAAGGGGCTCCAATTTAAAATAAAAAGTGCTCATAAAGCACAGATCTAAACTGTTTAGCTGGAAAACAGATCTCATTTCCCCATCCATTCTAATTAATTCTAAATTCCCATAATTTTCTAATTAATTATGTTTACTCTATATTTTGTCTTTCCAAGTAAATTATTTAAGTGAAAATATTTTGTCTGTTTTATTCAGTAATTTCACTTTGTTTTATTCAGTAATTCATTCAAGCATCTAAAAACAAGTAACCACAGAGTTTATGTTTAATCAATTTGTCTTGAATGAACAAATAAACGAACTCCTTAAAGAAAGTTTTAGTTATGGGACCTGGCTCACAGTGGCTACGCTCTTTGAAGAACGAAGGAATGAAGCCACAGATTTATGAGAGTGCAGGTATGTGCCTGGATCTCAGAGCAGGACACAAGACTGGAAAGGTATTTAGGGACAGTTCACGGAAAAACTTAAATGTCATGTTAACGGCCTGCTGCTGCTGCTGCTGCTAAGTCGCTTTAGTCGTGTCTGACTCTGTGCGACCCCATAGACGGAAGCCCACCAGGCTCCCCCGCCCCTGGGATTCTCCAGGCAAGAACACTGGAGTCGGTTGCCATTTCCTTCTCCATGTTAATGGCCTAGTTACCATTTATTAGGCTATTACTAAGGATCATATGGGCTTCCCAAGTGGCACTAGTGGTAAAGAACCAGCCTGCCAATGCAGGAGATGCAGGAGTCATAGGTTTGATCCCTGGGTTGGGAAGATTCCCTGGAGGAGGGCATGGTAACCCACTCCAGTATTCTTGTCTGGAGTATCGCCATGGACAGAGGAGCCTGGTGGGCTACCGTTCATAGAGTCACGAAGAGTCAGACATGACTGAAGCAACTAAGCAAGCAGGCATGCACACATGGATCATACACTGTGTGAGGAATAACAACATCTTCCTATAACCAACCCGGAAGGAAGTATTATTTTCCCCATGTTAGATGGGAAAACAGGCTTTCATGAAGTTTAAGTAACTTGTCCCAAATTACACACAAGTTAGCCATGAAGCCTGGATTCAAATCTAATTTTCTGTGACTTCAAAATGTGTGCTTATCATGCTGCCTTTCATCAGGCAAATAGAAAGCCATAAGGAGATATGAGGAGTGGAGTAAAATCTTTGCCTTGTGTTTTCACACACCATTTCACTCACCATTATGAGTGACAGATTACACAACAGGATGAATGTCAGATCTTAGCAGCAGCTGGATTCCAGATCTGGAACTCAGGACAGGTTTGTAGATTTCTTGGGTTTCCCTGGTGATTCAGATCATGAAGAATTTCCTTGGGATGCAGGAGACCTGGGTTCCATCTCTGGGTCAGGAAGACTGCCTGGAAAAGGGAATGGCTACCCACTGTAGATTCCAGAGCTGGAATGTCCAAGACAGTGGCTATTAGCCTCATGAGACTATTGAGTGCTTAAAATGGGACTGGAATCAAAATTACAGGGAAAAATATCAATAACTTCAGATATGCAGATGACACCACCCTTATGGCAGAAAGTGAAGAAGAACTAAAGAGCCTCTTGATGAAAATGAAAGAGGAGAGTGAAAAAGTGGGCTTAAAACTCAACATTCAGAAACCTAAGATCACGGCATCTGGTCCTATCACTTCAAGGCAAATAGATGGGGAAATAGTGTAAACAGTGACAGACTTTATTTTGGGGGGCTCCAAAATCACTGCAGATGATGACTGCAGCCATGAAATTAAAAGACGTTTGCTCCTTGGGAGAAAAGTTATGACAAACCTAGATAGCATATTCAAAAGCAGAGACATTACTTTGCCAACAAAGGTTCATCTAGTCAAGGCTGTGGTTTTTCCAGTAGTCATGTACGGATGTGAGAGTTGGACTATAGAGAAAGCTGAGCACCGAAGAATTGATGCTTTTGAACTGTGGTGTTGGAGAAGACTCTTGAGAGTCCCTTGGACTGCAAGGAGATCCAACCAGTCCATCCTAAAGGAAATCAGTCCTGAATATTCATTGGAAGGACTAATGCTGATGCTGAAACTCCAATACTTGGCCACCTGATGCGAAGAGCTGACTAGTTTGAAAAGCCCCTGATACTGGGAAAGATCGAAGGCAGGAGGAGAAGGGGATGACAGAGGATAAGATAGTTGATGGCATCACCAACTCAATGGATATGAGTTTGAGTAAACTCTGGGAGCTGGTGATGGATAGGGAGGCCTGGTGCGCTGCAGTCCATGGGGTTACAAAGAGTCAGATAGGACTAAGTGACTGAACTGAACTGAAAATGGGACTAGTCCAAACTAAAATGTGGTCCAAGTGTAAAGTACACATTGGATACTGAAAGACATGGTACATATAAAGGATGCAAACTATTTCAATAATAACTAATTAATTACATGTTAAAATGTTCATTATGGCTATTCTGAATTAAAGTATGTTAATGTTCCTTTTTTTTCCACACACATAGATTTTAATGGTTTTTAAAAAAAATTTGCTACTTTAGAAAAATAAATGCACTGTATTTTTAGCAATATGATCGCCACAGACTGTGATTGCTCAGTCCACACATAAGTAGTAGCTGCCTTCTATGGTGATATGGCTTCTCTGCACTAATTCCCATCAGGCTGAAAAACATTAGCATGGGTTAAGTAAAGACCGAATTGTTGCACAAAGGAACATTTACTCATCAGATCCCACTGATCTCTTCTGTGCCCGTTTCCTGGGCAACCTTCTTGGTGAAGCTTTATTGATTTGGTTCAGAGTTTCCTGAGGAATCCAGCTCATGTCAACGTCGTTTTGACTCGAGGTTCCCATCTCTACCTTCTGAATGGGCCTCTTGCACTTTCTAGATTCCAGGAGCTGATGAAGGCCAATGACAACCAGCAGCCCAAGACCAGCCAGGAACATGTGAAGCCAAGTGGGCCTTAGAAAGCATCACTACGAACAAAGCTAGTGGAAGTGATGGAATTCCAGTTGAGCTATTTCAAATCCTGAAAGACGATGCTGTGAAAGTGCTGCACTCAATATGCTAGCAAATTTGGACAACTCAGCAGTGGCCACAGGACTGGAAAAGGTCAGTTTTCATTCCAATCCCAAAGAAAGGAAATGCCAAAGAATGCTCAAACAACTGCACAATTGTACTCATCTCACATGCTAGTAAAATAATGCTCAAAATTCTCCAAGCCAGGCTTCAGCAATACGTGAATCATGAACTTCCAGATGTTCAAGCTGGTTTTAGAAAAGGCAGAGGAACCAGAGACCAAATTGCCAACATCCGTTGGATCATCGAAAAAGTAAGAGAGTTCCAGAAGAACATCTATTTCTGCTTTATTAACTATGCCAAAGCCTTTGACTGTGTGGATCACAATAAACTGGAAAATTCTGAAAGAGATGGGAATACCAGACCACCTGACCTGCCTCTTGAGAAACCTATATGCAGGTCAGGAAGCAACGGTTAGAACTGGACATGGAACAACAGACTGGTTCCAAATAAGAAAAGGAGTACGTCAAGACTGTATATTGTCACCCTGCTTATTTAACTTAAATATGCAGAGTACATCATGAGAAATGCTGGGCTGGAAGAAGCACAAGCTGGAATCAAGATTGCCGGGAGAAATATCAATAACCTCAGATATGCAGATGACATCACCCTTATGGCAGAAAGTGAAGAGGAACTAAAAAGCCTGTTGATGAAAGTGAAAGTGGAGAGTGAAAAACCTGGCTTAAAGCTCAACATTCAGAAAATGAAGATCATGGCATCTGGTCCCATCACTTCATGGGAAATAGATAGTGAAACAGGGGAAACAGTGTCAGACTTTATTTTTGGGGGCTCCAAAATCACTGCAGATGGTGACTGCAGCCATGAAATTAAAAGATGCTTACTCCTTGGAAGGAAAGTTATGACCAACCTAGATAGCATACTCAAAAGCAGAGACGTTACTCTGCCAACAAAGGTTCATCTAGTCAAGGCTATGGTTTTTCCAGTCGTGTGGAAAAAACGTGAGAGTTGGACTGTATGGACGTGAGAGTTGGACTGTGAAGAAAGCTGAGCACCGAAGAATTGATGCTTTTGAGCCGTGGTGCTGGAGAAGACTCTTGAGAGTCCCTTGGACTGCAAGGAGATCCAACCAGTCCATCCTAAAGGAAATCAGTTCTGAATATTCACTGGAAGGACTGATGCTGATGCTGAAACTCCAATACTTGACCACCTGATGCGAAGAGCTGACTAATTTGAAAAGACCCTTATGCTGGGAAAGATCTCTAGGAGTTGGTGATGGACAGGGAGGCCTGGCGTGCTGCGATTCATGAGGTTGCAAAGAGTCGGACATGACTGAGTGACTGAACTGAACTGAACTGAACTAATGTTCCTTTTACTTTTTGTGTACTGGCTACTAGGAAAACTAAAAATACATATGTGACATGCATTTTAACTCTCTTGGACATTGCTATTCTTGTTTTCTCATAAAGGAGCCCCATGAAATCTGTAAAGGGTCACAGAAGGCACAGCCTAGAGAAATCAGTCAAGGGAAGAATCTTGTGAATATTGAGAGAAGCCTACATTTAGGTGCCAGGTAAAGAAAGAGGAGATGGCAAAGGAGACTAGAGAGTGATCCAGGATTACAATATCAAGATGGGAACTTGGTCATAGATTGCAGAAAGGCCAGGGATGATGACAACAGAAAGAGCCTGATAGATGTGCCAATTAGGAGGTAATTTGCTTTTAAGACTTTTCATAGAGTATTTCTGGTAGAAGCTAGATTGAAAAAGGGAATTGGGTGGGACTCAAGATACATTTTTAAGGATAAAGATGATGTGAACATGTTTATAATTTTAGAGGAGGGGAAGAGATTATAAAGGGGCTTCCCAGGTAGCACTAGTGGTAAAGCACCTGCCTGTCAATGCAGGAGATGTAAGAGATGGGTCAGGAAGATTCCCTGGAGGAGGGCATGGCAACCCACTCAAGTATTCTTGCCTGGAGAATCCCATGGACAGAGGAGCCTGGTGGACTACAGTCCATAGGGTTGCAAAGAGTCGGATATGACTGAGAGAGACTTAGCACACATGCACAAAAGATTAAAAATTCAAAAGGAAGAGGAGATTGTTGACATAGTAAGGGTTTCCCAGGTGGCACCAGTGGTAAAGAACCTGCCTGCCAATGCAGGAGACATAAAAGATGGGTAAGAATGATTCCCTGGAGGAGGGCATGGCAACCCACTCCAATATTCTGGCCTGGAGAATCCCATGGACAGAGGAGCATGGTGGGCTAGTCCACAAAGCTGCAAACAGTAGAACATGACTGAAACAACTTAGCACACACACATCTGTTTTATAAAACCAACTTGCAAAGGAAAGAATTCAGGATACTTTTTCTCTGATGCCACAGGGAAGGAAAGGAAATTCAGAGATTTCACATGATTTTATTTCCTATATTCTCTGAAATGAACAAGATGAGGCTATAGTCTGAGAGTTAGAAGATTGAGGGTGAATTTGAGAGCTTGAGAAAGGCCTGGAAAAGACACAGTAGTATGTCTTCACTGTGGAATAATAAAAGCTCAGAAAATGAACAGTGAAGAGCCAGTGGAGTTTGGATAGCATAAATATTCAGCGGCATGGCTGACACAATGATATTGTTTCTGCCAACAGAGCTAAGTTTTCGTAGGCTAACACAAGATTCAAAATTGACCAAGTAAGTGTGACTGAAGGATAAGGGGCCTCTTCTCTTTCTTGTGTGAAAATAATGAAACTTAAGAACAGGATGCCCTGGTTGGATAAAGCTTTCAAAACGAAGAGGGAAAATTTAGGAGGAGGAAGGGAAGCAGTAGCTATTGTGCACCATACACACTTTGCCAGTCTGGGGACTAATCTCATTGGTATGAAGCAGGGCCAGGGTCAGTACAGTTCAGTTCAGTCACTCAGTCATGTCTGACTCTTTGTGACCCCATGGACTGCAGCACACCAGGCCACCCGGTCCATCACCAACTGCCAGAGTTTACTCAAACTCATGTCCATTGAGTCGGTGATGGCATCCAACCATCTCATCCTCTGTTATCTCCTTTTCCTCCTGCCTTCAATCTTCCCCAGCATCAGGGTCTTTTCCAATGAGTCAGCTCTTTGCATCAGGTGACCAGGGTATTGGAGTTTTAACTTCAGATCAGTCCTTCAATGAATATTCAGGACTGATTTCCTTTAGGATGGACTGGTTGGATCTCCTTGTAGTCCAAGGGACTCTCAAGAGTCTTCTCCAACACCACAGTGCAAAATCATCCAATTCTTCAGTGCTCAGCTTTCTTTATAGTCCAACTCACACATCCATATATGACCACTGGAAAAACCATAGCCTTGACTAGACAGACTTTTGTTGGCAAAGTAATATCTCTGCTTTTAATATGCTGTCTAGGTTTGTCATGACTTTTCTCCCAAGGAGCAAGCATCTTTTAATTTCATGGCTGCAGTCACCATCTGCAGTGATTTTGGAGCCCCCCAAAATAAAGTCTGTCACTGTTTCCACGATTTCCCCATATATTTGCCATGAAGCAATAGGACCAGATGCCATGATCTTAGGTATCTGAATGTTGAGTTTTAAGCCCACTTTTTCACTCTCCTGTTTCATTTTCATCAAGAGGCTCTTTAGTTCTTCTTCGCTTTCTGCCATAAGGGTGGTGTCATCTGCACATCTGAGGTTATTGATATTTCTCCTGGCAATCTTGATTCCAGCTTGTGCTTCATCCAACCCAGCATTTCTCATGATGTACTTTGCATATAAGTTAAATAAGCAGGGTGACAGTATACAGCCTTGACATACTCCTTTCCCTATTTGGAAAGTCTGTTGTTCTATGTCCAGTTCTAACTGCTGCTTCCTGACCAGCATACAGATTTCTCAAGAGGCAGGCTCAGGTGGTACGGTATCCCATCTCTTTAAACGTTTTCCAGAGTTTGTTGTGGTCCACATAGTCACAGGCTTTGGCATGGTCAATAAAGCAGAAGTAGATGTTTTTCTGGAACTCTTGCTTTTTCGATGATCCAACAGATGTTGGCAATTTGAACTCTGTTTCCTCTGCCTTTTCTAAAACCAGCTTGAACATCTGGAAGTTCATGGTTCACATACTATTGAAGCCTGGCTTGGAGAATTTTGAGCATTACTTTACTAGCGTGTGAGATGAGTGCAATTGTGCAGTAGTTTGAGTATTCTTGGCATTGCCAAAGAATGACTCTGTAAGACAGGGTCTCAGCTACTGGAGATTACCCATATCACCAAGTCAGAAGAAGCAAGAACAAATATGGATTTTACTCCATTGTTATGAGGCTCTTGCTCATCTTTATGGGATTCCAGCCTGCTGCCTATCCTATGAACTTTAGGCCAGCAACAGACACAAAGACAGCCTCCTGTTTACCTAGTTCCACAAGCTAATTACCTGTAATTAATCCTCTGATTTGTAATATGAATATATAAACTATATTCCTACTATTTCTTCTCTGGTTGAATTCTGACCAAACCAGAATTAAATGTCTAGAAATGATGGCAAACCCTGCAGTTTATTTGTTCATTATTTTAAACTGAAGTATAAATGACTTAATAATACTATATAAGCTTGAGTGTTCAAATAGTTATTTGATATTTTTACACATCATGGAATGATCACCACAGTAAGTCTAGCTCCTATCTGTCACCACACAAATTTACCACAATATTACTGACTATACTCCCCATCCTGTAACGTTACATCCTGTTGACTTATTTTATAACTGGAAATGTGTACCGTTTAATCCCCTTCACCTATTTCACTCACCCAGCACATATCCTCAAGAAAACACCAGTTTTTTTCTCTATTATCGATGAGAAAAAATATTATCTATTTTCTCTACTATCTATTATTCTCTATTATTGTTTGTTTTGCTATGTCTGTTCGTTTATTTTTAGATTTCACATGAGTGAAATCATAGGTATTCGTCTTTCTCTGACTTATTTCACTTAGTATAATACCCTTTCATTTTATTGCAAATGGAAAGATTTCATTCTTTTGATAGCCGAGTAATACTCCATTGTATATTTATATACTACATCTTTTTCACTTATCTATGGATGAGGATTGAGATTGCTTCCATATGTTCGCTCTTATAAATAATGCTGCAATGAACAATTAAGTGGACATATCTTCTCAAGTTAGTGTTTCCATTCTTCCTGATGAATATCCAGAAGTGGAATTGCTGAACTGTATGGTGGTTTGATTTTTACTTTTTGAGGAACCTCCATACTACTTTACATAAGGTCTATACTAATTTATTTTCCCACCAACAGGGCAAAGGGTTCCCTTTTCTCCACATCCTCACCAACACCTGCTATTTTTCGTCTTTTTTACTATAGCCATTCTGGTAAGTATAAGGTGGTATCTCACTGTTATTTTGATTTGCATTTCTCTGATAATTAGTGATACTGAACATCTTTTCATGTGCCTACTGTCCATCAGTATGTCTTCTTTGGAAAATGTCTATCCAGGTCTTCTGCCCAGTTTTTAAATCAGTCTATTTGTTGTCTGATATTGAGTTATATGAATTCTTTATATATTTTGGATATTAACCTCTTATCATTTGTAAATATCTTCTCCAATTCAGTAGGTTGCCCTTTCATTTTGTTGATGATTTAATTTGCTCAGTAAAAGTGTTTAGTTTGATGTAGTTTCATTTTTTAATTTTTGCTTTTGTTGCCCTTGCCTAGGGAGACACATCCAAAAACTTATTACTAAGACCAATGTCAAGAGAGCACACTACCTGTTTCCTTCTAGAAATTTAAGATTTCAAGTCTTACATTTAAGTCTATGATTTATATTGAATTTATTTTTGTATATGGTGTGAGAAATTGGTCTAGAATGGGGCAGGGGAGCCCAGGGCATGCAGTGCCAGGGCTGCCATGGGGGGATGGTTATAGCTGGTGTGGGCCAGGGCAATGTGGCACTCTGGGGCAGCCTGACAAGTTGGCTACCCTGCCTGGACTGTGTTCCCACTGGCACTATCAAGGCAGAGGAGGACTGCAAAACATAGTATTCCTCGGCATCTCCAACTCTGGAGAGAATTCCAGCAGTTCCCTGCCCACTTGGCATCCATTTACTACGGTTAATAAATGGACTTAGTGCACATGCAGTTCAGAAGCCTTCAAACCACTGTTTTTCACTGTTCCCAGGGTGGCTGAGTCTGCACACAAGTCCCTCAGCTATATCCCTTCCTCCTGCAGGCTGAAGGCTGAGGGATAGGGTTCCCATTGATATTATATCTCTGAGTCTCCTACCCATCTCTATGTGTTTCCTCTATCTTGCCTTGTGCAAAAGTTGTTCAATAAGCCCTCAGCTATTTTTCAGGAGCAACTGCTCTTTACATAGATGTAGATTTGGTGTATCTCTGGGAGGAGATGAGTTCAACACCTTCCTACACTGCCACCTTGGACCAAAACCCAATTTATTATTTATTCATTTCTCCATTTATTCCAAGTGCCAACATCATATTTCAAATAAGAAAATGGTCTTGACAACTTTTCATTAAAACAGTAAGTGAATATAACTGTCTGAATGGTGCAGAGTGGGGACTCAAGGCAGGGATGGTCATTCTGCCTGGTTTGGATTTCAAAGGAAAGCTTCATTGAGATTGTTGTCTATTGTTTAGAAGGTACATTTGAGAAAACCAATCACTTCCTTGGACCCCAAGATATTAAATAAGCAAAAGGAAAGGCTGATGCTTGGAAGAGATTTTTAGAAAATGATGTAGGCACCTAAGTTTCAGAACTGTAATTCCACTTCAAACATCACTTACTCGTGATCCATCATTTCAAATCCACTCATTCTCCCATATTTCATGAGCAATAATTTCCTAAAATCCTCAAATACAAATCTCTTTAGTATTCCCTACTCTTTTTTCCCCCCATTATTCCAGCATCATTAGGCATCCTGTCCCCTGCCACTGCCTCCCCAGCTGGCCAACAAATTTTGCTAAGTCTGCTTCCAGACTATCTGTTGCATGAAGTTTCTCCTTTGAAACTCTGCTGCTGTCACTGTCATAAATAAGACTACCACTGTTTCTCAATTACACATTTTCATGAGCTTTCTAATGGATATTTCTGCTCCCAGAGTTCCTACAAAATAAATCATATCCAGTCACTCTTCTGCATAAATGTTGCTGAATTCCTTCTAGAAACATTTCAGTCTCTATCATAGTAACTTTTCAATCAAGGCTCTGACACACATTTTCTACATCTCTCATCATTTCTCATTATTTATCACTACTGGATTTCTTCCAGTCATTCCTAAACAACATGCCTTTCAGAACTCTGTGGCTTCTGCATGCGATAATCCTCTGGCTTAGAATGTCCTCTATACCCTTCTACTTATGATAAGTTATTTCTAATTCTTCAAGACAGGTTCAAGTTCTCCATTAGGCAGTCTCCTTCTTTGGTGTTCCAGAGCGCTGCATGCTAACTTCCTCTCTAACACAGGTTCTGCATTAAACAACAATTATCATTTTACACAGATGCTTCTCACTGCTGCACTGTCATCTGCTTAAGGCTATGACAGCCACATACTGGTAATATTCTGGCTGTACATAGAAAAGTCTTCAGAAATTTATTAATAAATAAATTAATTAAAATCACAGAGAACCATATTTCAGATGAAGGTTTACAATTATTTACTGCTCAGGCCCTCAGGCTAGTCTACAGAAATCTATTTAATCCGTACTATAGTTAGAATACAGTGGTATAAATAAACAGGCCACATATTGCATTCTAGAACTTTGAATGCAAAAAAAAATTAGTATTTCAGCCATTTAATGAGTTAGACTTATATTATAGGCTGACCCAGGAAGCCAGTCAAAATGTATACCATTATTTCTATTAGGAAGCATATTCTTCAGTTCATAGGAATAAGGGAACATAACCACTCAGAAATAAGGGCACTCCAGCTGTAGCCAGGCAATCTGCTAGGTAAATGGGAAGACGTGGAGAACAGAAAGCAAAAACAGTTTTTATGTTCCCTTGACAAGGCAAGGCTGCTGAACCTTGGCATACAATGAGAAATTAGGCATGTGGTTTCAGGAGTATGAATTCCTCACCACCATACAGATCATCTTCAGCTACATCAGAGGAGACTTGGTATTCACAGAACAGCTTGTGCTCTTTTGAATATCCCTTTCTTCCCATGCAATTCTAATGTTGTTTGTGAAATTTCTTTACACGTGGATATTTGTAATCCTGGTTACTGATATTTTAGGGAGTTCCTCTGAATGTTAAACTAACAGTGAAATTCTTTTTCACTGAATAAAATTCTCCTGAACTATCTCAATAACAACATTTTTCAAACTTCGGTTGAACGTCTACCATGTATTAGCCAATGTACTACACACTAGGGATAGAGATAAATGATTAATATTATCAGGAACAAATCATCAGTCAACAAAAATTTACTTTACATGAAGTAATATACAGAAGTGACAAAGATAGACTATTTCTGCCCTCACAGAGTTTATATGTTAGCAGGAAAAAAACTGTATATAATTATAATGTGATATATATATATATATATCTATCTCCAATAATTCGATGAGTTTAAAGCACAGAAAGGTAGTTCCTAATTAATATGTGGGATAAACACAGACAGAAAGCATAGTTGTGACAGACAAGTTAAATTATTCTTGCCTTTGATATTAATGTCTTTGACATAAATAACTTTCTTTGCAGCTACATTGCCTTGATAGGCTACTCAAATTCTGGAGAATATTAATCCTCTCAATGTGGCCAAGTGTTAAGAATATGACTGTGAAAATAACTTGTAAGATAAAGTACCCACATTACAAGTATTTTTCGTAGTATAACTTCTACCTAATAGCCATTGACAACTTGGCAATATCGGTTGGAACAAGTATTAGAAATAATGAATTCCTGAGAAGGGCTGGTACTGCAGCCCCCCAAACCTCATTTGTAGGCTCACTGTTCCTTTCTCCTGGATTCTGGTACACACAAGGTTTTGTTTGTGTCCTGCAAGACTCTGTTTCCTAGGGGATTCTCAATCCTTTAGACAGATCCCCATGTTGGAAAATCTATACACATGGGCATCACCAGTTGCCAATTACAAAATCAGAGTGATTATAATCTTTGCAGCTGAAGATGGAGAAGCTCTATATAGTCAGCAAAAATAAGACCGGGAGCTGACTGTGGCTCAGATCATGAATACCTTATTGCAAAATTCAGACTTAAATTGAAGAAAGTAGGGAAAACCACTAGGGTATTCAGAAAGTGAAAGTTAAAGTCATTCAGTCATGCCCAACTCTTTGCAAACCCATGGACTCTACAGTCCATGGACTTCTCCAGGCCAGAATATTGGAGTGAGCAGCCTTTCCCTTTTTTCAGGGGATCTTCCCAACCCAGGGATAGAACCCAGGTCTTCTGCATTGCAAGCAGATTCTTTACCAGCTGAGCCACAAGGGAAGCTCAATTTAGGTATGACCTAAATCAAATCCCTTATAATTATACACTGGAAGTGACAAATAGATTCAAGAGATTAGATCTGATAGACTGTTTGAAGAACCATAGACAGAGATTCATTACATTGTATAGGAGGCAATGATCAAAACCATCCCCAAGAAAAAGAAATGCAAAAAGGCAAAATGGTTGGCTAAGGAGGCTTTACAAATAGCTGAGAAAAGGAGAAGCAAAAGGAAAGGGAGAAAAGGAAAGATATACTCAATGGAGAGTTCCAAAGAATAGCAAGGAGAGATTAAAAAATGCCTTCCTAAGTGAACAATGCAAAGAAACAGAACAAAACAGCAGAATAGGCAAAACTAGAGATCTCTGCAAGAAAATAAAAGATACCAAGAGAATATTTCATGCAAAGATGGACACAATAAAGAACAGAAATGGTATGGACCTAACAGAAGCAGAAGATACTAAGAAGAGATGGAAAGAATACACAGAAGAACTATACAAAAAAGATCTTAATGACCCAGATAAACACAGTGGTGTGAGCACTCACCTAGAGCCAGACATCCTGGAATATGAAGTCAACTGAGCCTTAGAGAGCATCACTACAAACAAAGCTAGCAGAGGTGATGGAATTCCAGTTGAGCTATTTCAAATCCTAAAAGATGATACTGTTAAAGTAATACATTCAATATGCCAGCAAATTTGGAAAACGCAGCAGTGGCCACAGGACTGGAAAAGATCAGTTTTCATTCCAATCCCAAAGAAAGGCAATGCCAAAGAATGCTCAAACTATGACACAACTGCACTCATCTCACACGCTAGCAAAGTAATGCTCAAAATCCTTCAAGCAAGGCTTCAACAGTATGTGAACCGAGAACTTCCAGATGTACAAGCTGGGTTTAGAAAAGGCAGAGGAACCAGTGATCAAATTGCCAACATCTGTTGGATCACAGAAAAAGCAAGAGAATTCCAGAAAAACATCTGTTTCATTGACTATGCTAAAGCCTTTGTGGGGATCACAACAAACTGGAAAATTCTTAAAGAGATGGGAATACCAGGCTGCCTTACCTGTCTCCTGCAAATCTGTATGCAGGTCAAGAAGCAACAGTTAGAACCAGCTATGGAACAGACTGGTTCCAAATTGGGAAAGGAGTACATCAAGGCTGTATATTGTCACCTTGCTTATTTAATTTATATGCAGAGCACATCATGCAAAATGCTGGGCTGGATGAAGTACAAGCTGGAATCAAGATTGCAGGGAGAAACATCAATAGCCTCAGATATGCAGATGACACAACCCTTATGGCAGAAAGTGAAGAAGAACTAAGGAGCTTCTTGATGAAAGTGAAAGAGAAGGGTGAAAAGCTGACCTAAAACTCAAAATTCAAAAAACTAGGATCATGGAATCCAGTCCCATCACTTCATGGCAGAGATGGGGAACCAGTGACAGACTTTATTTTCTTGGGCTCCAAAATCACTTTAGATGGTGACTGAAGCCATGAAATTAAAAGATGCTTGGTCATTGGAAGAAAAGCTATGACAAACCTAGACAGCATATTAAAAAGCAGAGATAATACTTTGCTAACAAAGGTCCATCTAGTCAAAGCTATGGTTTTTCCAGTAGTCATGTACGGATGTGAGAGTTGGACTATAAAGAAGGCTGAGCACTGAAGAATTGATGCTTTTTTTTTGTTTGTTTGTTTTTTTGTTTGTTTTGTTTTTTGGGGTTTTTTTTTTTTTCAGTTTTTAATAGACTTTAGAGTAGTTTACATTCCCAGCATTATTAAGCTGAAAGTACAGAGATTTCTCATACATTACTGGCCCCAAAACATGCATAGCTTCCAGAATTATCAAATGCCCACGAGGGTGGTACATTTGTTATAACTGTTGAACCTACATTGACATATCATAATCACCCCAAATCCACAGTTTGCATTCAGCATCACTCAACACTGTACATTCTACAGGTTTGGAAAAATAGTGACATATACTCATGATCACAGTATCATAGAGTAGTTTCACTTCCCTAAAAATCCTCTGTGCTCAGCCTATTTAGTTCTCCCTCTCCCTAGCAATCACTGATCCTTTTATTTATTTATTTTTTAATTTTATTTTTAAACTTTACATAATTGTATTAGAATTGATGCTTTTAAACTGTGGTGTTGGAGAAGACTCTTGAGAGTCTATTGTACAGCAAGGAGATTAACAAGTCAATCCTAAAGGAAATCAATCCTGAATATTCATTGGAAGGACTGATGCTGAAGCTGAAGCTCAAATACTTTAGCCACCTGATGCAAAGAGCTGACTCCTTAGAAAACCGTGATGCTGGGAAAGATTGAAGGCACGAGGACAAGGGGGTGACAGAGGATGAGATGGTTGGGTGGCATTACTGACTCAATGGACATGAGTTTGAGCAAGCTTCAGGAATTGGTGATGGACAGGGAAGCCATTTGCAGTCCATGGGGTCACAAAGAGTCAGACATGACTGGGAGACTGAACAACAGAACCTCGTTTGTACTTGGATTCATCTGGGCTTCAATGGTGGTTTAGACAGTAAAGAATCTGACTGCCATGCGGGAGAACTAGGTTTGACCTCTGAGTTGGGAAGATCCCCTGGAGAAGGGCATAGCCACTCATATTCTTGCCTAGAGAATCACCATGGACAGAGTAGCCTGGTGGGCTTACAGTACATGGGGTCGCAAAGAGTTGGACACAACTGAGCAAATAAGCACAGCACAGTTCTAATGTCCTATTAGTAATCTTTACTAAATTGAACTTTGACATTACACCATCACCTCACATTGACAGCATTAATAAGACACTGCCTTTTAAAGCTTTTTATTAAGCTTATTATTATACCTATAAAACTTATTATGATACCCATTATTATGTGAAAATCACTGCAGATGGTGACTGCAGCCATGAAATTAAAAGACGCTTACTCCTTGGAAGAAAAGTTATGACCGACCTAGACAGCATATTCAAAAACAGAGGCATTACTTTGCCAACAAAGGTCCATCTAGTCAAGGCTATGGTTTTTCCAGTGGTCATGTATGGATGTGAGAGTTGGACTGTGAAGAAGGCTGAGCGCCAAAGCTTTTGAACTGTGGTGTTGGAGAAGACTCTTGAGAGTCCCTTGGACTGCAAGGAGATCCAACCAGTCCATTCTGAAGGAGATCAGCCCTGGGTGTTCACTGGAAGGACTGATGCTAAAGCTAAAACTCCAATACTTTGGCCACCTCATGCGAAGAGTTGACTCATTGGAAAAGACCCTGATGCTGGGAGGGATTGGGGGCAGGAGGAGAAGGGGACAACAGAGGATGAGATGGCTGGATGGCATCACCAACTCGATGGACGTGAGTCTGAGTGAACTCCGGGAGTTGGTGATGGACAGGGAGACCTGGCGTGCTGCGATTCATGGGTTTACAAAGAGTCGGACACAACTGAGTGACTGAACTGAACTGATTATTATTTGAATGTAGTTGAAGCTATGGTTCAGAACACCACTCTTGCCCCCTTTAGGAGACTACGCATGCAAAATTTCTCACTAACAGAAATAGTTGAACTTCTGTGGAGCAACTGTCTTTGACACCCTGAATCACATAACTGGTTCTGGTTTCCTCTTTGCTATGTCTGCTAAAAGTCAAATTTGTTGCCTAATGTTGGCAACTGGGAGAACATGACTTGAGGGTTGACTTCATGCCACAGTTTAACTCATTTTTAATAAAACTGCTTTTTTTAAACAATGCATTTCTTTTCTTAAGCTGTTCATATTGCTTATTCTTTGAAATCTGCCTGAAACCTTTTTTACTGATAAAAGGTAAGGAGTAAATGATTAAATAAAAATTAATATCAAATAATTATTCATTGAGTATTTACTACATTTACAAAGAGTTTACAAGTGGGATGCTGTCTTATTAGTCCTTCGGACACATGTTTTACAGCTATGGGAAACAGAAACATGTGGTTAAATGGGTGATCTCAAGCTAAATCTAATCAGATCTTGGATGAGCTCCTTTATCTGAATTGAGTGACTAGAAGAATAATTCAGGATGTTAGCAGTTGGGATTAAGAATTTTCAGATCTACATAATAACCATGGTTGGTGAGAAAGGAATGATATTCCCAGGAGAAAATTTTACCCTGAATAAAGACTCTGGCTTCTATATTTGGCTTAAGCACTTGCTAATGTTTAAAATGATCAATCTAAAATTAGTATAAACAGTAAATGTTTTAGTTCCTTAGATAGGTATATTGTAATTGTCATTTTGGGGGGCTCCAGTATCTTATAACTATTTTCAGATTAAAGCAGTTGTTCTCAAGGAAGAGTAATACCTGGAGAGACTTTTGGTTGTCATAGCTGGAGGGCGTGGCAGTACTGATATCTAACTGGTAGAGGTGACAAATGATGCTAAAAATGTTATAATGGACAGGACAGCCTTCCCCCCACAACAAAGAATTAACTGGTCCAAATGTCATTAGTGCTGAGATTGAGGAAACTTGGGTTAAAGTTACATGCTGTAATGTAAAATTTTCAGTTTTTAACCAATGACTAATGTGTTTAAAACAATGTAAAACTTTTTGAAAACAAAAACAAAAACTACTGCTGAATTTCCTTAATATCAGAGGCTCTTTGTAATTTATTTATTTCTCTACACCCAACATCGCATAAGGCCTGGCCCACACATGCTTGTTGAAAGAAGGAGTGAATGGATAAGCAACTCCCATTACAAAGCATGCTGCTGATTTCCACCCTGAAGGGAGCTGGCCTTTATTCTGTGCAGGATGTAACAGTCTCACTGTTCAACTTCCCACACCGAAGGCCCTTTTTGTATGATCTTCAAATGGGGACATAGAAAACAAAGGTGAATGTTGTACAAGACTGTAAAAGTTTAGATCTCAAATGCCAATGAAAAAAAATACTATGCCTACCACATATAAACATTTTAGAGTTAGATCAGAAGGAAATGAGAAGATGCCCTTAACATTTGCCAGAAAACTTAAGAATAATTTTCACTGTGGTGTTGCAGACTCTGACACTAGAATAAAAATTTTTGCACTGTACATAATGGATGCAAAGAAAAGTAGATCAGATATCCTTTCCCCAAGGATTTTATAGGCCAATGTTTATGAGGAATGCCAAGTCTAGCTAGTGGGTATTTCTTAGGTGCTTTTTTGTAATTAAGTGATAGACACACAATGCTGGACGTGTTCTCATTCTCTATGGATTTGCTAATTTAAGTTTAGAAACACTTTTATTTGAATGTAAGATAGTATATATCCTGTCTGAATTTTACCTTTTCAATAGAGTCATATCAGTTACCACCAAAATAAATCAATGGAATTTCTGGGGTATAAAGGAAAAGCTCATTACCTCACAGTTACATATTACATACTCTTAGAAATCTGACTTGTGAATTGAATTGTCCAAAATAATATAATTTTTCAAAAGCCATTCTTCTGTAATTATCCAGATAACACATAAATTACACCTTTTCAAGTGTTCGAAATAAAGTTTTTGATTCTGTTATACATATGGCTAAGAAACTGCTGCTGCTGCTGCTGCTAAGTCACTTCAGTCGTGTCCAACTCTGTGCTACCCCATAGCTGGCAGCCCACCAGGCTCCCCCGTCCCTGGGATTCTCCAGGCAAGAACACTGGAGTGGGCTGCCATTTCCTTCTCCAATGCATGAAAGTGGAAAGTGAAAGTGAAGTCGCTCAGTTGTGTCCGAGGACTCTTAGCGACCCCATGGACTGCAGCCTACCAGGCTCCTCCATCCATAGGATTTTCCAGGCAAGAGTACTGGAGTGGGGTGCCATTCGCCTTCTCCAGCTAAGAAGCTAAATGATGTTTAATTTGTTTTAAAGCTAAAAACAAATATCCCCTGGTACCTGTCACACCCAATAATTAGTTTCAGGCTTATTTGCACAGGTGACTCCCTACCTAGTGGAAATGACATGGTGAGTAGGTGATGATGGTAAAGCCACCTGAAAGATTACACTCCTAAGGTTAGCTCTCCAAACAGTTCCACATTTGATGAAAGCCATGTAGACAACAGGACAGATACTTTCAGCTCTGTGGTAAGAAAGCACAGCAGAAATCTAGAAGATTCCAGTAATGTCTTTCTAATACCCTATAATGTTATGAAACTTGATTACTCACTATGCTGTATTACCATGCCCATGTCACAAATAAAGTTCATATTTTTTCTCATCTCTCTTTTGTGATCATTTCACAAAGTTAAAGGGTTGGAAGAGATGCTGATTTTCTACCATTCAACTCGACTCTGTTACCCAATTATGATGTGATTTTTAAGAACCATTTCAAAGTGTTACACCCATCATCAGACAGCATTAGATATTAATATTTAATACTTAAAAATTCACAAGGTTTGCAATTTTTTGACATGTACTGATAATAACAGATAGCCCACGTGAATTGCTTTTTACTTAATTGGTGGAAAGTTGCTTTACAATTTCATGTTGGTTTCTGCCGTACAAAAACACAAATCAGTCATAGCTTTCATTTCTTGTTCCCTTACATGATTAAGATAAAAGTATACCTCCTTCTCCACTCTTTTCTGGGGGTGCTTTTTGGGTTCTTTAAAGAATCTGAAAATCACTTTAATTAAATGATAGGATGAAGGAGGAGTACAGGGGTTTGTATCAAGATCTGACTGAGTGTCAGGCACAGTGCTAGGCTTTTTGTAATATACTATGTCATCTATGCTTCCCAGGTGGCTCAGTGGTAAAGAATCCATTTGCCAGCGCAGGAGATGCTGGTTCAATCCCTGGTTCAGGAAGATCACCTGGAGTAGAAAAATGGAAAAAAAAAAAAAAAAGAAAAATGGCAACCCACTCCAATATTCTTGCTGGGATAATTCCATGGACAGAGGAGTCTGGCGAACTACAGCTATGAAGTTGCAAAGAGTCAGACATGACAGAGCAATTGAGCACAGCACACAGGCACATGTCATCTAATGTCTAAAACGCCTGTGATTTGTATTATTATCTCTATTTTATAGAGGCCTCAGAAAAGTTAGATTCAAAGTCATGCAGCTAGCAAGTGGCATAAGCAGGCTTTTCCGTTAAACCTAGATCAGTCTTCCAACTCTATGTCTAGTGCTTTTCCAGTGACAACCCCCACATAGAAACAGGTCATCAGGATACCTCATTCTGACCTATACACTGATAATCTAGAACATATCACCAAGGGAATGGTCAGAACCACTCTAATATGGTCATCATGCATAATTCTCATTTATTGTTGTTGTTGTTCAGTCACTAAGTCATATCTGACCCCATGGACTGCAGCATTCAAGGCTCCCCTGTTCTTTGCTATCTCTTGGAATTTGCTAAAACTCATATTCATTGAGTCAGTGATGCCATCCAATCATCTCATACTCTGCTGCCCCTTCTCTTTTTATCTACAGTCTTTCCCAGCATCAGGGACTTTTTCAATAAGCCAGCTCTTTGCATCAGGTGGTCAAAGTATAGGAGCTTCAGCATCAGTCCTTCCAATTCATATTCAGGGTTGACTTCTTTTAGGATTGACTGATTTGATCTCCTTGCAGTCCAGGGATTCTCAAGAGTCTTCTCCAGCACCACAATTCAAAAGCATCATGGCTAGTGCTCAGCCTTCTGTACAGCCCAACTGTCACATTTGTACATGAATACTGGAAAAAAACATAGGTTTGATTATACAGACCACTGTTGACCTTTTTAACATGCGATGTCTTTTTTTAAAATGATGTCTCTGCTTTTTCATATGCAGTCTAGATTTGTCATAGCTTTCTTTCCAAGGAACAAGCATCTTTTAATTTCACGGCTGCAGTGATTTGGAACCCAAGAAAAGAAAATCTCTCACTACTTCCACTTTTTCCCCTTCTATGTGCCATGAAGTGATGGAACCAGATGCCATGATCTTAGTTTTTTGAATGCTGAGTTTTAGTCAGCTTTTTCACTCTCCTCTTTCACTTTCATCAAGAGGCTCTTTAGTTCCTCTTCACTTTCTGCCATAAGGGTGGTATCATCTGCATATCTGAGGTTATTGATATTTCTTCCAGCAATTTGATTCCAGCCTGTGATTCATCTAGCCCTGCAGCATTCTGCATGATGTATTCTGCATATCTGCTTCCACAACCAGAGCAGATAGGCAGAAACCTGTATGTAAGTCAAGAGGCAAAACTCAGAACCCTGTATGGGAACAACTGATTGGTCCAGAATCAAGAAAGGAGTACAACAGGGCTGTCTGCTGTCACTCTGTTTAACCTATATGCTGAGCACATCATGAGAAATGCCAGGCTGGATGAGCTGCAAGCTGGAATCAAGTTAGGTGGGGGAAACATCAACAACCTCATATATGCAGATGATATACCACGCTAATGGCAGAAAGCAAGGAGGAACTAAAGAGCCTCTTGATGAGGGTTAAGGAAGAGAGTGAAAGAGTCGGCTTAAGACTAAATATTAAAAAACTAAGATCGTGACATCCAGCCCCATTACTGCATGGCAAATAGAAGGGAGAAAGGTGGACACAGAAAGTAGTGACAGTTTTCCTCTTCCTAAGCTACAAAATCACTGATGATGGTGACTGCAGCCAGGAAATCAGAAGACAATTGCTTCTTGGCAGGAAAGCGATGACAACTTAGACAGTGTGTTGAAAAGCAAAGACATTACTCTACTGACAAAGGTCTGTATAGTCAAGGGTATGGTCTTCCCAGGGGTATGGTTGTGAGAATTGCACCATAAATAAGGTAGAACACCAAAGGACTGATGCCTTTGAACTGTGGTGCTGGAGAAGACTCCTGAAAGTCCCTTGGACTGCAAGGAGATAAAACCAGTCAATCTTAAGGGAGATCAACCCTGAATAGTCACCAGAAGGACTGATGCTGAAGCTGAAGCTCCAGTATTTCGGTCATCTGATGCAAACAGACAACTCACTGGAAAAGTCCCTGATGCTGGGAAAGATTGAGGGCAGAGGGAAAAGAGGGTGTCAGAGGATAAGAGGGCTGGACAGCATCACTCATGCAATGAACACGAACTTGAGCAAACTCTGGGAGATGGTGAGGGACAGGGAGGCCTGGTGTGCTGCAGTCCATGAGATCACGAAGAGTCAAACATGACTGAGTGACTGAATGACAACAACAATAGTTCTACATATAAGTTAAATAAGCAACATGACAATATACAGCCTTCTTATACTCCTTTCCCAAATTTGAACCAGTTAGTTGTTCCACGTCCAATTCTAACCATTGCTTCTTGATCTGCATACAGATTTCTCAGGAGGCAGGTAAGTTGGTCTGAAATTCCCATCTCTTTAAGAATGTTCCATAGTTTGTTGTGATCCACACAGTTAAAGTCTTTAGTGTAGTCAATAAAGCAGAAATAGATGTTTTTCTGGAATCCCCTTGCTTTCTCTATGATCCAACAGATGTTGGCGATTTGATCTCTGGGTCCTCTGCCTTTTCTAAACCCAGCTTGTACATCTGGAATTTCTCAGTTCACATACTGTGGAAGCCTAGCTTGAAGGATTTTGAGCATTGTCTTGCTACCATGTGAAATGAGCACACCTATATGGTAGTTTGAACATTCTTTGGCATTGATCTACTTTGGGATTAGAATGAAAACTGACCTTTTCCAGTACTGAAGCCACTGCTGAGCTTTCCAAATATGCTGAAATATTGAGTGCAACACTTTAACAATATTATCTTTTACGGTTTTAAATAGTTCAGCTAGAATTAAGTCACTTTCACTAGCTTTGTTCATAGCAATGCTTCCTAAGAACCTCTTGACTTCACACTCCAGGATGTCTGACTCAGGTAAGTGACTACATCATTGTGGTTATCATGGTCATTAAGACCTTTTTTGTATAGCTCTTCTGTATATACTTGCCACCTTTTTAAAATCACTTCTACTTCTGTTAGGTCCATAACCCTTCTGTCCTGAATCATGCCCATCCTCCCAAGAAATAATCCTTTGGTATCTTCAATTTTCTCGAAAAGATCTCTGGTCTTTCCCATTCTATTGTTTTCCTCTATATCCCTGCATTGGTCATTGAAGAAGGTCTTATTTTCTCTCCTTGCTCTTCTCTGGAACTATATTAATTGGGTATATCTTTCCCTTTCTTTCTTGCCTTTTGCTTCTCTTCTTTACTCACCTATTTTCAAAGCCTCCTAGACAACCACTCTGCCTAACTGCATCATTTTTGGGGGGATGGTTTTGGTCACTGCCTACTTAACAATGCTATGGACCTCCATCCACAGTTCTTCAGGCACATTGTCTACCAGATCTAATTCCTTGAATCTGTTCATCAACTCCATTGCATAATCATAAGGGATTTGATTTAGGTCATACATGAAAGGCCTAGTGATTTTCCCTACTTTCTTCAATTTAACAGAATTCAATTTTTCAACAAAGAGCTCATCATCTGAGCCACAGTCAGCTCCAGGTCTTATTTTTGCTGACTGTATAGAACTTCTCTGTCTCCATCTGCAAAGAATATAATCAATCTGATTTCAGTATTGAGCTTCTGCTGATGGAACAGCATGTTTGCTACAACCAGTGTGTTCTCTTGACAACACTCTGTTAGCTTTTGCCTTGTCTCATTATATACTCCAAGGCCAAACTTGTCTGTTACTCCAGGTATCTACTGACTTTTTACTTTGCATTCCAATCCCCTATGATGAAAAGCACATCTTTTTTTTGGGTGTTAGTTCTAGAATGCCTTATAGGTCTTCATAGAACCAGTCAAATTCAGCTTCTTCAGTATTAGTGGTTGGGGAATAGACTTGGATTATCGCAGTGTTGAATGGTTTGCACTGGAAATGAACTGAGATCATTCTGTCATTTTTGAGATTGCACCCAAGTACTGCATTTTGGATCACTGAAAAATCCAATGATCATTGGATCATTGAAAAAGCCAGAGAGTTCCAGAAAAACATCTATTTCTACTTTATTAACTATGCCAAAGCCTTTGACTGTGTGGATCACAATAAACTGTGGAAAATTCTGAAAGAGAAAGGAATACCAGACCACCTGACCTGCCTCTTGAGAAACCTGTATGCAGGTCAAGAAGCAACAATTAGAACTGGACATGGAACAACAAACTGGTTCCAAATAGATAAAGGAGTATGTAAAGGCTGTATAATGTCACCTTGCTTATTTAACTTATATGCAGAGTACATCATGAGAAATGCTGGGCTGGAGGAAGCACAAGCTGGAATCAAGATTGCTGGGAGAAACATCAATAGCCTCACATATGCAGATGACACCACTCTTATGGCAGAAAGTGAAGAACTAAAGAGGCTCTTGATGAAAGTGAAAGAGGAGAGTGAAAAAGTTGGCTTAAAGCTCAACATTCAGAAAACGAAGATCATGGCATCTGGTCCCATCACTTCATGGGAAATAGATGGGGAAACAGTGGAAACAGTGTCAGACTTTATTTTTCTGGGCTCCAAAATTACTGCAGATGGTGCTTGCAGCCATGAAATTAAAAGACGCTTACTCCTTGGAAGGAAAGTTATGACCAACCTAGACAGCATATTAAAAAGCAGAGACACTACTTTGTCCACAAAGGTCCATCTAGTCAAGGCTATGGTTTTTCCAGTGGTCATGTATGGATGTGAGAGTTGGACTATAAAGAAAGCTGAGTGCTGAAGAATTGATGCTTTTTAACTGTGGTGTTGGAGAAGACTCTTGAGAGTCCCTTGGACTGCAAAGAGATCCAACCAGTCCATCCTGAGGGAGATCAGTCCTGGGTGTTCATTGGAAGGACTGATGTTGAAGCTGAAACTCCAATACTTTGGCCACCTGATGTGGAGAGCTGACTCATTTTAAAAGACCCTGATGCTGGGAAAGATTGAAGGCAGGAGGAGAAGGGGACGACAGAGGATGAGATGGTTGGATGGTATCACCGATTCAATGGACATGGGTTTGGGTGAACTCTGGGAGTTGGTGATGGACAGGGAGGCCTGGTGTGCTGCGGTTCATGGGGTCACAAAGAGTCGGACACAACTGAGCGACTGAACTGAACTGAACTGCATTTTGGACTCTTGTTCACTATGAGAGCTACTCCACTTCTTCTAAGAGATTCTTGTTCACTGTAGTAGATATAATGGCCATCTAAATTAAATTCACCCCTTCCCATCCATTTTCATTCACTGATTCCTAAGATGTTAATGTTCACTACTGCCATCTCCCACTTGACCACTTCCAATTCACTTTGATGCATGGATGTAAGGTTCCAGGTTCCTGTGCAATATTGTTCTTTACCACATCGAAATTTACTTTCACCACCAGGCACATCCACAACTGAGTGTTGTTTCTGCTTTGGCCCAGATGCTTCATTCTTTCTGGAGTTATTAGTAATTGCCCTCTACTCTTTCCCATTAGCATACTGGATACCTTCTGACCTGGGGGGCTTCCAGTGTCATATCCTTTTTGCCTTTTCATACTGTTCATGAAGTTTTCTCAGCAAGAATACTTGAGTGGTTTGCCATTCCTTCCTCCAGTGAACCATGTTTTGTGAGAACTCTTCATTATGACCCATCTGTCTTGGATGACCACCTGCAAAGTATGGACTCATAGCTTCATTGAGTTACGTAAGCCCCTTCACCAAGATAAGGCTGTGATCTTTAAAAGCATTCCAGGTAGAATATAGAAGTTCATATAGGAAAACTTCTCCCAGAAAAGAGAAGGCCTATGGGAAATGATTATGTATGAAAATTCTCTGATTGAGATCTACAATTAAAAAGGAAATGTAGTAGTAGAGTCTCTTGATGAATTCTGGGAGAATTCTGGGTCTTATTGCATTCAGGATCTTATTGAAATTCTCATCTCAAGGTTCAACTTGATCTATATTCAGAGTCATTATTTAATTTAATCCTTCTGAAAGAGGTACTATGATTATCTGTGTTTTTAAGATTATCATAAAAAAAGCCATATTTAAAATTAAAAGACGCTTGCTCCTTGGAAGGAAAGTTATGACCAACCTAGATAACATATTAAAAAGCAGAGACATTACTTTGCCAACAAAGGTCCGTCTAGTCAAGGCTATGGTTTTTCCAGTGGTCATGAATGGATGTGAGAGTTGGACTGTGAAGAAAGCTGAGTGCCTAAGAATTGATGCTTTTGAACTGTGGTGTTGGAGAAGACTCTTGAGAGTCCTTTGGACTGCAAGGAGATCCAACCAGTCCATTCTAAAGGAGATCAGTCCTGGGTATTCATTGGAAGGACTGATGCTGAAGCTGAAACTCCAATACTTTGGCCACCTCATGTGAAGAGTTGACTCACTGGAAAAGATCCTGATGCTGGGAGGGATTGGGGGCAGGAGGAGAAGAGGACGACAGAGGATGAGATGGCTGGATGGCATCACCCATTCGATGGACATGAGTTTGGGTAAAGTCTGGGAGTTGGTGATGGACAGGGAGGCCTGGCGTGCTGCGATTCATGGGGTTGCAAAGAGTTGGACACGACTGAGCAGCTGAACTGAATTGAACTGAACTGAAAATTAAGTCACTTTTCCACGGTCACACAGCTAAACCGCTATCAAACCATAAAAATCTTCCCCTTCAACTTCTAATATTTTTCTGGAGTTTCCAAAACATTTCTTTCCATTAGATCATTTTCACATTGTCACCCTACGGTCCTGCACTGTACTTTGCTTCATGGTAGCAAACCTTCTCATCAACTCCACTTCCTTAAATTCTCCCTCCTGCTCTTATATCTCTCAGTCTGTTCAATGATTCCACAGAATGATTCCTTGAGCAGTACTGCCTAATTAAAAAGCTCTTCAAATCCTTCTCTTCCATAAGCATTTTCCATCAACTTGCAATAAACACTGGTATTTCACTTATTGTAACGTGTACATTTTGATTCACAGACATTCTCATATTAATAGAGACAAAATGACACTTATATCCTTATATGTTAATGTAATAAATCTCTTTAACATGTGAACACTGCATTCACTTTGTTATTTTTGAGGCCACAGTTTCTAGAGGCCAGTAATTATGTCTGATAACGAAATCTGGTACAAAGCCCATTAGGCTCCTCATTTGAGGATGATAATAAATATGTCAAATGGCAAACTAAAACACATTTATCTGATAGGTGGAGTCCCAGTGACAATGATCTATTCATTAAGCATTTATTTGGCCCCTATTATGTTTTAAATCCTGTGCTAAGTGTTCATGTGCTCTAAAGTAAAACATTAATTAAAACCACCTAACTTATTTGGTTTGGTTCTTCCCTAAGTTGAGTGTGATTACAGGCATGGCTTCCTAGGGGGCTCAATAGTAGGGGGCCCCCTCCCAGGGGGCCAATGCAGGAGACACAGTTTATCCATCAGTCCAGAAGATCCCCTGAAGGAGGAAATGGCAACCCACTCTAGCACTCTTGCATGGAAAATTCCATGGACAGAGGAGCCTGGCAGACTACAGTCCATGGGGTCTCAAAGAGTCAGACATGACTGAGAAACTGAGTGCACATACACACACACACACAATAAATATGCCAAATGGCAAACTAGAATAAATTTATCTGGTAGGTGGAGTCCCAGTGATATTGATCTATTCATTAAATATTTATTTGGCATTTATTATGTTTAAAACTCTGTGTTAAGTGCTCATGTGCTCTAAAGTAAAACATTAATTAAAACCACCTAAATTATTTGGTTTGGTTTTCCCTAAATTGAGTGTGATTATAGGTATGTCACTGAAGAATTGATGCTTTTGAACTTTGGTGTTGAAGAAGACTCTTGAGAGTCCCTTGGACTGCAAGGAGATCCAACCAGTCCATTCTAAAGGAGATCAGTCCTGGGTGTTCTTTGCAAGGAATGATGCTAAAGCTGAAACTCCAGTACTTTGGCCACCTTATGCGAAGAGTTGACTCATTGGAAAAGACTCTGATGCTGGGAGGGATTGGGGGCAGGAAGAAAAGGGGACAACAGAGGATGAGATGGCTGGATGGCATCACCGACTCGATGGATGTGAGTTTGAGTGAACTCTGGGAGTTGGTGATGGACAGGGAGGCCTGGCGTGCTGCGATTCATGGGGTTGCAAAGAGTCGGACATGACTGAGCGACTGAACTGAACTGATAGGTATGTCAGGTGATTCCTCTGCTTCTCAGGTTCTTCTTTTATAATAAGGCTATTAGATGATGCCCAAAGTCCTTTCTAGTGGTGTAGGTTCAATGTGGTTATGTCTCTCCCTAAATTGAGAAGTCATATCTCTTAACTTTTCAAATTAGATATGGTTTAATCTTTACAGTTATAAAACTGAAATAAAACTTCTCTTAAAAAGATTCTTGAATGACAAGAACTATCTTGGATGTATTATAGGTTTCTCTTAACAATATTTTAAGTGTAAATGAATCATAAACACAAGAATTGTATTTCTCCTAAAATAAATGTGCCTAAAATCCCAGATGATATTTTCTTGGCAAAGTACACTTAGGCTTTAAATCCAAGACATTTAAAAATCAGATGATATACTGACAACAGGATATTAATGCAAGATCTATACCTATGAAATGAAGTAAATTCAGGCAATATGTTGATTTTTACAGGCTAAGGAGCTCTA
This sequence comes from Bos javanicus, assembly GCF_032452875.1. Classification (NCBI taxonomy): domain Eukaryota; kingdom Metazoa; phylum Chordata; class Mammalia; order Artiodactyla; family Bovidae; genus Bos; species Bos javanicus. The sequence continues at coordinate 57,041,169 of NC_083881.1, read as the reverse complement.
ATGCTTTTATCCCCCTGATATTAAAATAAAAGTAACTTTGGAACTTAACAGTCTAGTTCAAGGTCCAAACCACAAAGACCTTACTATTCCTTACATTCATTATATGGACTTCTTTGTCTATTAGCTAGACAAATCCCTCTATAACACTTGTTCTCTGTTAATCATCTATTTCAGATTGACTTAACTGGACACTGACTCTTTCTATAATTCCTCCCTGTTTTCCAAAGTATAGAATCTCTTTTTCCAACACACTACATATTTCAGGGTTTCCAAACAACTTCAGTTAAGGAGTCCCTCATGTTTATATAAACAAACAAGTAAATAAATACATCTGTTTTCTTGAAGCTCTTGCTGATTGACTATATATTTTGGCGGGGGTGGGGGGGTGTTATTTTTTGGTCATGCCACACAGCATGTGGGATCTGAGTTCCCCAACCAGGGATCAAATCCTTGCCCCCTAGAGTGGAAGTGCAGGGTTCTAACCACTGAACCACCAGAGTATTCCCCCCAATTGACTATACAGTCTTTACTCAATTCTGATATTATCTTCTATTATTCTCCTGGTAAGTTCCCTTGATTTAATAAAATATTTGGCACCTGTTGAAATCATTTTTTTCTTGGTATTCTGAGTAATATCATCGTCTACTGGATGACTTATCCAAACCAAAACAGAATAATCTTTGAACTTATCTTTTTTACTCCACTTATTATCCTTCTCATTGGACATACCCAGAAACGTTCCACTTCTGAAACTGGAAATGCCTTCTCTCTACTCATAAGACCACAGTTTTCTGACTTTCCCATAGATCTTTTCAATTTCATTAGATTCCACTCACAAATCTTTCTACTTTCTTGCCTATTAGCTACTGCTTCCTTCTTTATCCTCTACATCTCTGATTCATCACTTCTAAACTTCTCCTTCCTTGACACTATACTTGAAAATGTCTCTATCCAGAAAAGTCAACTAGGATGTCACATGAGTGGCCATTGAACCAATAGTTGAGTTTTCTCTTTCCTTTCCTTACTAATAATAGGAGAGAAGCAATTGTGTCACTTGGCAATAGTAACCATTACTTCTTCAAGCCATTCCTCCCTTATATCTCAACTACTAATCTATTTTCTCAGTAGAGAAAATACAGTTCATCAGAGAGACAGTCGCTCGGTTTTTAAAGAAAGGATACATACAAAGACCAGATGATCTTTCTAAACTTTTCATCCTTGGAATGGAGTTGAAGTCCCCTCTTCACTACAGATGCTGCCAAAGATTGAAGGCAAAAGGAGAAGAAGGGGGCGGCATAGGATGAGATGGTTAGATAGCATCACCAACTCAATGGACATGAATTTGAGCAAACTCTGGGCAATAGTGAAGGACAGGGGAGTCTGGTGTGTTGCAGTCCATGGGGTTGCAAAGAGTTGGACACGATTTAGCGACTGAACAACATCACCAACAACAACTCCACTGCAGAGAGTTGAGGAGTGGCATTCATTATTACCCATTAATTTCCTTAAGCACCTATAAGCTCCAATGGGTGAAAAGCAAGACTCTCTTGTTCTCCTTTGTAAATGTAGAACCCAGCACAATGACTAACACATAGTAGTAATTCAAAAAAAATTCATTTAAAGCATGAATAAATGACTTCCCCCATGGCTCAGTGGGTAAAGAATCTGCTATGCAGGAGTCATAGGAGATGTGAGTTCAATCCCTGGGTCGGAAAGGTCCCCTGGGGGATGGATGGCAACCCACTCTAGTATACTTACCTGGAGAATACCATGGACAGAGAAACCTAGGGGCAGGGGGCGGGCGGCTGCAGTCCATGGGGTTGCAAAGAGGGGAACATGACTGAAGTGATTGAGTGTAATGTTCAGGGAATTTCTGACAAATATATTTGTATCTTCAAACTGTCAGCTAATTATTTTAGTTGCATGCTTGTTATATGGGGAAACCTAGATTTTGTTCCAGCAAACTATCTCAAACAATTTTCATGAGTTTTTGGTTTTAACAAAACTCAAAATACACACCCTGCCAAGTATACTTCTCCACAGATTTTAAACACAAGATATTTTCAGAGGAAATTTAATCCTAATGTTTATGATTCATTTACACTTAAATCATCAAAACATTACTTAACAATCCCATTCGGCTGTCTAGTTTTTTGTTTCCCTAACTGGATAATTGTTTGTATATTTAAGACAAAATTATTATCTGCCCTTAATTATTTAGATAGTTGTGTCAATCATATACTATGTATCTTGCACAAATACAAGTCACAATCAAACTAAAATGCACTGATTTCAAGTTACTTCAGTCATTATATTTGAGGATATAGCTTTTACATAAGAGATTTGAAACAAGAAATAAGAAGTTTAAAAGTACTCTTTTAAGTAAAGGTCCATTTAGCAGTTCATGCATAATCTATTAAGTCATTTTTAATATAAAAAAATATTTTGAACTGTTTACCAATTTTCACTATTCCTGGTCATTTTATTTATCTTTTTCTTTATTGTTTAATTTTTCTCTTTTTTCTCTTTCTTTTTTATTTTTTAAATAATGGAAGTATAATAACACATTTATAGGAGACTTGGAAAATACAGAACAAAGTTACATATCGTTCCACTATAACAATTTTTTTAAGTAGGTAAGATTTTTAGTTGGAGTTTCAATATAAAACTCTCAAAAATTAATAGAATGAATACACAGAGAAGTAGAAGGATATAGTAGACCTGAAAAGCACCATAATCAATTCAACACAACTAAAATTTATACAATTGTCACACAACAGTGAGATACAAATTCTATTCAAGTTCCCATATACTATAAAGTAGGAGACACTGGAACATACGCAGGGACATAAAACAAGGTGCAAAAATTTCATTGTCTAAAGGCAGTGAAATCATAGAGAGTCTGTTCTCTTACCACTGTGGAATTATGTTAGAAATCAATATCAAAAGATATTTGTAAATAACCCATATATTTTCAAGTGCAATATGATATTTACCAAGAGACATCTTTGATTTAGCCATTGAAAGCCTAAATAAATTTAGAAGACTCAAAAAACACAGAAGGTTATTGCAGAATAAAGCATTTAAATAAGAAATTAATATCAAAATGAGAAATTAATATCAAAAATATTTTAAAGTCCCCATGTATTTGGAAATTAAATGTCCACTTTTAACTGATGGGTATAGCTAAGAAACCATAAAAAGGGAAATTAGAAAATATTTTAACAGAATAAAAATGAAAAGAGAATTTACCAGAATTTGTTGCATGGAGCTGAAGCTGCTCTTGTCGTTTTAAAATAAATCATCAGTCTCAAGAAGAAAGGAGTCTACTATTACAAACAAATCAAATTGGAATTCTAAAATTGTTAAGTTCTTAAATAGATGAGGAATTAGAGGAAGAAATTAAAATTTCCACCTGGAATTCAGGGGCTTTTTGTCTTTATTAAAGTACTTTTCCATGCTACTCCTTAAAAAAAAAATTATTTATTTGACTGTGTTGGGTCTTAATTGTGGCACATGGGATCTTTTTTACTTGTGGCATGCAAGATCTTTAGTTGCAGCATGCAAACTCTCAATTTCGGCATGTGGGGTCTAACTCCCTGACTAGGGATCGAACCTGGGCCTCCTGCACTGGGAGCATGGGGTCTTAGATACTGGACGACCAGGGAAGCCCCTTCCATGCCACTCTTACCTTCCGTCTTCCCTTTCTCCTTCTCACTCACAACGCTCTGACTATACAGGTCTTGACAATTCAAATTCATTCTTTTTCAGGACCTTTTTCTAGTCCATCTCCTGGAAGCTCTTCCCCCCAGATATTCACATAGCTCATTTCAATTATGTATCTATACCAAAATCACCTCTTAAAAGACTTCTTCCCTTAACCCCCTGGAAAAAGTAGCCATTTCCTCCCACTTGTTAATTTTCTTGTTTCCCTACTTTACTTTTACCTTAGTATGCATCTGTGCTAATTCACTTCAGTCATGCCCAACTCTTTGTGACCAGTGGACTACAGCCTGCCAGGAGTCTCTGTCCATGGGATTCTCCAGGCAAGAATACTGGAGTGGGTTGCCATGCCCTCCTCCAGGTGATTTTCCCGACCCAGGGATCGCACTCTTGTCTCTTACATCTCCTGCATTAGCATGTGGGTTCTTTACCACTAGCGCTACCTGGGAAGTCCACTTTTACTCTCATACTTATTACTAATGTCACTACCTGGATTTGTAAAAGATACTTATTAATTTATCTCTCTATGTCAGATTACCTCAAAAAGGCAAGTACAATGGTTTCTTCACTACCATGTTACCAATATTTGTTGCATCAATTAGCACTTAAACAGCTTTTTTTTTTTTTTTTACCATTTCATCTTACTGAGATCTGTAATATACCAAGGGGAAAGCATAAAGTTTGTAAATATTACAAACAAAAAAAGGAAAAGATAATGCTATCTATATAATTTATTCTGGTTCAAAGGAAGAGCTAATGTTTTTCAATTCTGCTTAATATATGATTTTAAAATATTCAAAAGTTGAGAATTCAACAAAGTAAATAAAATTCCTTTTTGCTGTTTTGATAGAGATACAAGGAAAGGTAAATATTAGGACTCCTGACTCTGTAGATAATGGAATGCTCTCATCTGGATACAAACTAACTATAAAGGAAAACCAACTTATTGCTAATTACATTCAACAATATAAATTGTGGTTTCACCAAAACAGTATTTTTTCTCATTTTGAAGTACAAAAAATATATATTATTAACTTCTAAAAATTACTATCTTATTTGTCTAAATACTATGAAGATGATGCTAGAAACTGACTTGGAGGTGTCATGGGGAAGGGATAGAGGCTATTTTAACTATCTTTCCTCAAAATTCTTATCCAATTATTTATATTATCCAATTTTTTATTAGCATCTAAGTAAAAATACAAAATAATACCCATCACTCTTAAACATTTACTACTAGGTTCCATAGACTTTGTGTGCTAAGTGCTTTATGTATATTTCCTGTTTAGTCCTCACAGCAAACAAGAAAACTAAGACTCAGACCCAGAAAATTTAACTAACTTTCTCAAAGTTATCCTGATTTGTTCTGAGGGAGACTGGCTTCCTGACCATTCTGCAGTAATGAACAATTTACCCAGCATGAGTACTCTCTTAGGCATCAACACTCCATCTTAACACACAAAACATGGTGCTTTCAGACAATGCGGTTCAATCTCTTAACTGCAAAAAACCTTTTAAATGAAAGTGCCTATTTTATTAGTAAGTAACTTAGAAATCCTTAAAAAATATATTTCTGACAGGGAACAGAGTATTGCTATAATGACCCGAAAGACAAATAGATGTTAAAGTCAAATCTTCAATCCTACTGCTGAGATAGAGCAGGAAGCATGAGGGAATAGGTGGGACCAATGCTGAAGTCAGCTGTACTAAGATCTCTAACCTCATGTTCAGACTACAGTCTACCTTCTAACTGGATGTGGCGGTTTCTGTAGAGATCTCTAAGTCACTTACAATGATTATCACATACATGCACACTAAGGCTTGACATTTGTTACTTTAAAAATGTAGATGGACATGCTTAGCCTTTGCTTGGGTGCAGTAAATAGTCCTGGTTTCGAAGGATACAATCCTGATTTCCAGCTTCAGAGATAACACGTCATGTATCTCAGACAACAATAAAGAATAAAGATATATTATTCTCCTCTATCTGCTTAGTTGCTCAGTGGTGACTGACTTTTTGCGAACCATGAACTGTAGCCCGCCAGACTCCTCTGTCGATGGGGATTCTCCAGGCAAGAATCCTGGAGTAAGCTGCCATACCTTTCTCCAGAGGATCTTCCCACCCCAGGGATCAAACTGCATTGAAGGCAGATTCTTTTCTGTCTGAGCCACCAGGGAAGCCCCGTCTACCTATTCCTTGGATAATTCCTGTGATCTGAACTTGAGAGAGCAAACTGCAGTATCTCCCATGCTAGCTTGTTATAACAACTAAGATTGCAATGGAAGAAATCATACCAAGACTTTGCCTGATAAGTGCCATTAAACCAATGGCTGAACTCTGCATCCCCTTCTTGATTGCTAAGAAGAGAAGTAGTTGTGTATATGGTCATATCAACTAAGGGATAAGTGACCAGGAGTCACTGTGAATAAAAGCAAGCCCAGTCCTGCCCATAAATTGGCCCACACAAAGAAGTCAGTGGTATCAAGACTACAAAATTATATGTATCAATTGCCTCTGTTAGTTCATTTTTGGCTATGACACAGAGAGATCCAGACAACCTCTAAAAAGAAGCTGAGAACTTACCTTATACTATTTTTCTTATCATGATCACCCTTCATTTAGAAGTCAAGCACTTCTTATTTAATTAAGAGGCAGTTGACAATATTGCTTTTTATTTTAGAATTTCCATAAGGAAGAAACACCCAGTCCACACGGCACTGAGGAAACAAAGACGAGATCGAATATTATCACCAATTCCTTAACAACAGGGTGTATTCAAAAGAGACCTGCATTCGTAATACATCATTTTTTCCTGCTTGGGTGAATCAATTATGCTGAAGGAATCTGAGACTCACAAAGAGGCTTCAATTCTCAAGCCCAGAAAAAGAATTTCCGTATGTCTGATTCATAGAAAAACTAACCTCTCTTCATCAAAGATGAGTCAGTTAATTTAGTACAGTGCCACTCACACCAAAGGTAAGAGGCACTGTTTTCAAGGATAATCTATAGGTCAGCAAAGTTTTACTGAAATTGAATCTTTAAAAACAGACCTTTGCTAGTTATGATTTCACAATTCATCCCCTTTCCTCCATTGCTCATTTAGTTGAAATAGCATAATTTGCCCCCCAAAAACTAGCATCAAGAGAGTTATCAGTCTATAAAAACTATATAATTACACAGGTATTCCTATGTTAGCAATCTAGGGATTTCACAACTTCATTTTCAAATGTTTTATGTTAATTAATAACTTCTAAATATGCCCTTTTCTTGTTTTAAAGCTCATTTATTATTTTCCAGATCTTCTGACTCAGACCTATGTTAGGTATCTAGCTAACATGCTTACCCGAATTCTAAGCAATTATTTTATTTGATTTGTATATCAATAGAAAAGCAGATGACACAACCCTTATGGCAGAAAGTGAAGAGGAACTGAAAAGCCTCTTGATGAAAGTGAAAGTGGAGAGTGAAAAAGTTGGCTTAAAGCTCAACATTCAGAAAATGAAGATCATGGCATCCGGTCCCATCACTTCATGGGAAATAGATGGGGAAACAGTGGAAACAGTGGCAGACTTTATTTTTTGGGGCTCCAAAATCACTGCAGATGGTGACTGCAGCCATGAAATTAAAAGATGCTTACTCTTTGGAAGGAAAGTTATGTCCAACCTAGATAGCATATTCAAATGCAGAGACATCACTTTGCCAACAAAGGTCCGTCTAGTCAAGGCTATGGCTTTTCCTGTGGTCATGTATGGATGTGAGAGTTGGACTGTGAAGAAGACTGAGCACCAAAGAATTGATGCTTTTGAACTGTGGTGTTGGAGAAGACTCTTGAGAGTCCCTTGGACTGCAAGGAGATCCAATTCTCCTTGAAGGAGATCAGCCCTGGGATTTCTTTGGAAGGAATGATGCTAAAACTGAAACTCCAGTACTTTGGCCACCTCATGTGAAGAGTTGACTCACTGGAAAAGACTCTGATGCTGGGAGGGATTGGGGGCAGGAGGAGAAGGGGACGACAGAGGATGAGATGGCTGGATGGCATCACTGACTCGATGGACGTGAGTCTGGGTGAACTCCGGGAGTTGGTGATGGACAGGGAGGCCTGGCATGCTGCGATTCATGGGGTTGCAAAGAGTCAGACATGACTGAGCAACTGAACTGAACTGAACTGAATGATGATCAGGATAAATGAGTACAGGAACTGAATAATTTTATAAAATTTTTATACATGACTATATTTCTAGCTTAATCAAATTGCTAATATCTTTCTCCACAAAAACAACAATCTCCTAGCTCTGACATTATTTAAGCTCTCTTTTCTTCTTTCCTCTGCTGCTAGATGTCCTGTTACCTGATACTGATTATAAGAATGGAGACCAAAGAAGATTTCATTATTGAGGAGACAAAGAATAAACCAGCATTCTCTCAGGTAAAGCTCTAGGGTAAAATAAGTGCTAGAAAAGTATGGATGATTGTGTCTTTACCTTTAATATCATGACTCTTGATACCACAGAATTACTCTAATATAGGAATTTGGTAAACTCAGCAGTCGCTACAGGACTGGAAAAAGTCAGTTTTCATTCCAATGCCAAAGAAGGGTAGTGCCAAAAAAATGTTCAGACTGCCCCACAATTATGCTCATTTCTCATGCTAGTAATGTTATAGCCAAAATCCATCAAGCTAGGTTTCAGAAGTATGTAAACCAAGAACTTCCAAATGTACAAGATGGATTAAGAAAGGGCAGAGGAACAAGAGATCAAATTGCCAGCATTTGTTGGATTATGGAGAAAGCAAGGGAATTCAAGAAAAACACCTACTTCTGCTTCATTGACTATGGTAAACCCTTTGACTGTGTGGATCACAACAAACTGTGGAGCATTCTTAAAGAAATGGGAATAGCAGACCACCTTACCTGTCTCTTGAGAAACCTGTATTTGTGTCAAGAAGTTAGAACCTTACATGAAACAATGGACTGGTTCAAAATTAGGAAAGGAGTACAACAAGGCTCTATATGTCACCTGATTAAACTTAAATGCAGAGTACATTAAGGGAAATGCCAGGCTGGATGAATCACAAGCTGGAATCAAGATAGTCAAGAGAAATATAAACAACCTCATATATGCAAATGACACCACTTTAATGGCACAAAGTGAAAAGGAACTAAAAAGTCTCTTGATGAGGGTGAAAGAGAAGAGTGAAAAGGCTGGCTTAAAACTCAACATTCAAAAAACTAAGATCACAGCATCTGGTCCTATCACTTCACGGCAAACAGATGGGAAGAAGTGGAAGCAGTGACACTTTTTTCTTTCTTTGGATCCAAAATGACTGCAGATGGTGACTACAGCCATGAAACTAAAAGATGGTTGCTTCTTGGAAGAAAAGTTATGAACAAACCCTGACAGCATATTAAAAAGCAGAGATATCACTTGGCCAACAAAGGTCTATATAGTCAAAACTGTGGGTTTTCCAGTAGTCAAGTATGGATATGAGAGGTGGACCATAAAGAAGGCTGAGGGCAAAGAATTGATGCTTTTGAATTGTGGTGTTGGAGAAGACTCTTGAAAGTCCCTTGAACAACAAGGACATCAAACCAGTCACTCCTAAAGGGAATCAATCCTGAATATTCATTGGAAGGAGTGATGCTGCAGCTAAAGCTTCAGTACTTTGGCTACCTGATGGGAAGAGCTAAGTCACTGGATAAGACCTTGCTGCTGAGAAAGACTGAAGGCAAAAGGAGAAGAGGGCATTAGAGGACGATATGGTTAGATAGCAAAACTGACTCAATGGACATGAATTTGAGCAAACTCCAGGAGACAGTGAAAGACAAGAAAGCCTGGCATGCTGCAGTCCATAGCAAAGAGTCAGACACAACTTAGTGACTGAACAATAACAGCAACAAGGAAAGCCAGGCACTGGAGAGGCAGGCAGGCTTTATGGCTCTTTTCCAATCAAATATAGGCAGCTCCATTTTGTCTAAATAGAAGAGATCATTGCAATTCAGATTGATTGTAACCACTAGAAGGCCATTTTGAATCTGAGCAAAGGAATATTTTCTTTCTTTTTTGGAATGGGTGAATTTAACTCAGATGACCATTATATCCACTACTGTGGGCAAGAATCCTTTAGAAGAAATGGAGTAGCCATTAAAGTCAGCAAAAGAGTTCAAAATTCAGTACTTGGATGCAATCTCAAAAACAACGAATGATCTCTGTTTGTTTCCAAGGCAAACCATTCAATATCATGGCAATCCAAGCCTATGCTCTGACCAGTAACGCTGAAAAGCTGAAGTTGAAGAGTTCTATGAAGACCTACAAGACCTTCTAGAACTAAAACCCAAAAAAGATGTCCTTTTCATTATAGGGGACTAGAATGCAAAAGTAGAAAGTCAAGAAACACCTGGAACAACAGGCAAATTTGGCCTTGGAGTACAGAATGAAGTAGGGCAAAGGCTAATAGAGTTCAGCCAAGAGAATGCACTGGTCATAGCCAACACCCTCTCCCAACAACACAAGAGAAGACTCTACACATGGACATCACCAGATGGTCGGCATCAAAATCAGATTGATTATATTCTTTGCATCCAAAGATGAAGAAGCTCTATACAGTCAGCAAAAACAAGACTGGGAACTGGCTGTGGCTCAGATCATGAACTCTTTATTGCCAAATACAGACTGAAATTGAAGAAAGTGGAGAAAACCACTAGACCATTCAGGTATGACCTAAATCAAATCCCTTATGACTATACAGTGGAAGTGAGAAATAAATTTAAGGGACTAGATCTGATAGACAGAGAGCCTGATGAACTATGGTGGAGGTTTGTGACATTGTACAAGAGCCAGGAATCAAGACCATCCCCAAGAAAAAGAAATGCAAAAGAGCAAAATGGTGTCTGAAGAGGTCTTACAAATAGCTGTGAAAATAAGGGAAGTGAAAAGCAAAGGGGAAAAGGAACGATATACCCATTTGAATGAAGAGTTCCAAAGAACAGCAAGGACAGATAAGAAAGCCTTCCTCAGCAATCAGTACAAAGAAATAGGGGAAAAAAAAATAGAAAGGGAAAGACTAGAGATCTCTCCAAGAAAATCAGAGATACCAAGGGAATATTTTATGCAAAGATGGGCTCAATAAAGGACAGAAATGGTAGGGACCTAACAGAAGCAGAAGATATTAAGAAGAGGTGGCAAGAATACAAATACACAGAAGAACTGTACAAAAAGGTACTCCATTACCCAGATGATCACGATGGTGTGATCACTCACCTAGGGCGATTCTGGAATGTGAAGTCAAGTGGGCCTTAGGAAGCAATCACTATGAACAAAGCTAGTGGAGGTGATGGAATTCCAGGTGTGCTATTTCAAATCCTGAAAGATGATGCTGTGAAAGTGCTACACTCAATACGCCAGCAAATTTGGAAAACTCAGCAGTGGCCACAGGACTGGAAAAAGTTAGTTTTCATTCCAATCCCAAAGAAAGGCAGTGCCAAAGAATGCTCAAACTACCACACAATTGCACTCATCTCACATGCTAGTAAAGTAATACTCAAAATTCTCCAAGCCAGGTTTCAGCAATACATGAACCATGAACTTCCAGATGTTCAAGCTGGTTTTAGAAAGGGCAGATGAACTAGAGATCAAATTGCCAAAATACGCAGGATCATCGAAAAAGCAAGAGAATTCCAGAAAAACATCTATTTCTGCTTCATTGACTATGCCAAAGCCTTTGACTGTGTGGATCACAACAAACTGTGGAAAATTCTGAAAGATATGGGAATACCAGACCACTTAACCTGTCTCTTGAGAAATCTGTATGCAGGTCAGGAAGCAACAGTTAGAACTGGACTTGGAACAACAGACTGGTTCCAAATAGGAAAAGGAGCACAACAAGGCTGTATACTGTCACTCTACTTATTTAACTTATATGCAGAGTACATCATGAGAAATGCTGGGCTGGAGGAAGCACAAGCTGGAATCAAGATTGCCAGGAGAAATATCAATAACTTCAGATATGCAGATGACACCACACTTATGGCAGAAAATGAAGAACTAAAGAGCCTCTTGATGAAAGTGAAAGAGGAGAGTGAAAAAGTTGGCTTAAAGCTAAAATTCAGAAAACTAATATGATGGCCTCCAGTCCCATCACATCATGGCAAATAGTTGGGGAAACAGTGGAAACTGGCTGACTTTATTTTTCTGGGCTCCAACATCACTGCAGATGGTGACTGCAGCCATGAAATTAAAAGACACCTACTCCTTGGAAGGAAAGTTATGACCAACCTAGACAGCATATTAAAAAGCAGAGACTTTACTTTGTCAACAAAGGTCTGTCTATTCAAGGCTATGTTTTTCCAGTGGTCATGTATGGATGTGAGAGTTGGACTGTGAAGAAGGCTGAGTGCCGAAGAATTGATGCTTTTGAACTGTGGTGTTGGAGAAGACTCTTGAGAGTCCCTTGGACTGCAAGGAGATCCAACTAGTCCATCCCAAAGGAGATAAGTCCTGGGTGTTCATTGGAAAGACTGATGCTAAAGCTGAAACTCCAGTACTTTGGCCACCTGATGAGAAGAGCTGACTCACTGGAAAAGACCCTGATGCTGGGAAAGATTGAGGGCAGGAGGAAAAGGGGACGACAGAGGATGAGATGGTTGGATGGCATCGCCAACTCAATGGACATGGGTTTGGGTGGACTCCGGGAGTTGGTGATGGACAGGGAGGCCTGGTGTGCTGTGGTTCATGGGGTCACAAAGAGTTGGACATGACTGAGTGACTGAACTGAACTGAATCTTGCCAAAATAATATACCTCAAAATGTGAGTACAGGACATACAGCATTCAAAAAATACATCTGTCTTGGAGGAACCTCTTAAAAATTTGCCTCCAAATCTGCTTGCTGATTGAAGGGTTTAGACAAAGGATGTTATACATGCTATTGATATCTCGAGTCAAACAGAATTCTTAAGTTACCTCAATTATTTTTCCTTTAATATGATCTACATTTCTACTTAGGTCAGTTCCATTCAGTTGTGTCTGACTCTTTGCAACCCTATGGACTGCAGCTTTCCAGGCTTCCCTTTCCATCACCAACTCCTGGAGCTTGCTCAAACTCACATCCATTGAGTGGGTGATACCATCCAACCATCTCATCCTCTGTCATCCCCTTCTCCTCCTGCCTTCAATCTTTCCCAGCATCACTGTCTTCTCTAATGAGTCAACACATTGCATCAGGTGACCAAAGTATTGGAGCTTCAGCTTCAGCATCAGTCCTTCCAGTGAATATTCAGAACTGATTTCCTTTAGGATGGACTGCTTGGATCTCCTTGCAGTCCAAGGGACTCTCAAGAGTGTCCTCCAACATCACAGTTCAAAAGCATCACTTCTTCAGCACTCAGTTTTCTTTGTAGTCCAACTCTCACATCCATCCATGACTACTGGAAAAACCATAGCGTTGACTAGACAGACCTTTTTTGGTAATGTCTCTGCTTCTTAATAGGCTGTCTAGGTTGGTTACAGTTAGAACTGGACATGGAACAACAGACTGGTTCCAAACAGGATAAGGAGTTCGTCAAGGCTGTATATTGTCACTGTGCTTATTTAACTTATATGCAGAGTACATCATAAGAAATGCTAGGCTGGATGAAGCACAAGCTGGAATGACTGCTGGGAGAAATATCAATAACCTCAGATATGCACATGACACCACCCTTATGGCAGAAAGTGAAGAAGAACTAAAGAGCCTCTTGATGAAAGTGAAAGAGTAGAGTGAAAAACTTGGCTTAAAGCTCAACATTCAGAAAACAAAGATCATGGTATCCGGTCCCATCACTTCATGGCAAATAGATGGAGAAACAGTAGAAACAGTGTCAGACTTTATGTTTATGGGCTCCAAAATCACTGCAGATGGTGACCGCATCCATGAAATTACAAGATGCTTACTCCTTGGAAGAAAAGGTATGACCAACATAGACAGCATATTCAAAAGCAGAGACTTTACTTTGCCAACAAAGGTCCATCTAGTCAAGGCAATGGTTTTTCCAGTAGTCATCTATGGATGTGAGAGTTTGACTATAAAGAAAGCTGAGCACCAAAGAATTGATGTTTTCAACTGTGGTGTTGGAGAAGACTCCAGAGAGTCCCTTGGACTTCAAGGAGATCCAACCAGTCCATCCTAAAGGAAATCAGTCCTGAATGATCATTGGTAGGACTGATGCTGAAGCTCCAATACTTTGGCCACATGATTAAAGAGCTGACTCATTTGAAACGACCCTGATGTTGGGAAAGATTGAAGGCGAGAGGAGAAGGGCAATACAGAGGATGAGATGGTTGGATGGCATCTTTGACTCAATGGAAATGAGTTTGAGTAAACTCTGGGAGTTCGTGATGGACAGGGAGGCATGGTGTGCTGCAGTAGTGGGTCACAGAGTTAGGACTGAGTGACTGAACTGAACTGAACTGAACTGAGGTTGGTCATAGCTTTTCCTCCAAGGAGCAAGCGTCTTTTAATTTCATGGCTGCAGTCACCATCTCCAGTGATTTTGAAACCCAAGAAAAGAAAGTCTGTCACTGTTTCCAATGTTTCCCCATCTACTATGAAGTGATGGGACCTGAAACCATTATCTTCATTTTTTGAGTGTTGAGTTTTAAGCCAGTGTTTTCATTCTCCTCTTTCACTTTCATCAAGAGGCTCTTTAGCTCCTGTTCGCTTTCTGACATAAGGGTGGTGTTATCTGCATATCTGAGATCTGTTATTAATATTTCTCCCAGCAATCTTGATTCCAGCCTGTGCTTCATCCAGTCTGGCATTTTGCATGATGTACTCTGCATATAAGTAAAATAAGCAGGGTGACAATATACAGCCTTGACACACTCCTTTCCCAATTTGGGACCAGTCTGTTGTTCCATGTCCAGTTCTAACTGTTGCCTCTTGACCTGTAGATGTCTCAGGAGGTCTGATACTCCCATCCCTTTAGAATTTTCCATAGTTTGTTGTGATCCACATGGTCACTATTTCCCTTTAAACTGATAAAACAATCAACTTTCCTCTCTTTCCTTCTCTCTCTTTGCACAGTTCTTCTGTGCAAGGCTCAAAAGCCCTAGAGGAGAAATATGTCCAGGAGTCTGGCAATAGGCAACAATAATAAAAATGCCTAGTAGGGATCATGTCATCTTGGACAAGTCATTTAATTGTTGATGCCTCTATTACCACCTTACCTGTCTAGTCAACAAAACAAATCAACATCTTCTAACACCTTATATATTTTTCAAAGGGGTTTTAAGAAAATCCATATGTGTTTTTAAATTTTTAAGATTGAAATGTAATTCACATACAGTGAAGAAGTGAAGTGAAGTGTAGGTTGCTCAGTTTTGTCCAACTCTTTTCCACCCTGTACAATCCATGGAGTTCTCTAGGCCAGAATACTGGAGAGGGTAGCCTTTCCCTTCTCCAAGGATCTTTCCAATCCAGGGATCGAACCCAGGTCTCCCATATTGAGAGCAGATTCTTTACCAGCTGAGCCACAGGGAAGCCCACATACAAGAAATGCACAGGTAGTACATTTTGGATAAATTTTGACAAATGCATACACTCATGTAATCCATATCCATATCAAAATCAAATATAGATAATTTTCATTACACCAAAATATTTCTTCATACCCCTTTCTATTCAGTCCTGACACATAACCACCTCCCAACCACCAACTCCAGAGGACACTACTATTCTATACTCTTTCACCAGAGATAGACTTAGCTTGTCTTAGAACTATATATAAATAGATTTGCAGAAGATATTCTGTTGTGTCTGGTTTTTTTCTTTTGTCAGGACTTCCCTGGTGACTCAGATGGGAAGCCACCTGCAATGCAAAAAACTACCTGCAACGCAGGAGACCCAGGTTTGATCCCTAGGTCAGGAAGATCCCCTAGAGAACGAAATGGCAATTCACTCCAGTATTCTTGCCCAGGAAAGATCCCCTGGAGAAGAAAACAGCAGTATACTCCAGTATTCTTGCCTGATAAATTTCAAAGACAGAAGAGCTTGGCAGGCTACAGTCCAGAACACTATCATTCCAATTTCTTTCATCAGAGATAGACTTAGCTTGTCTTAGAACTATATATATATACATTCACAGAAGATATTCTTTTCTGTCTGATTTCTTTCTTTTGCTAGGGATGTTCTTGAGATGTATCCATGCTGTTGTATGTATCAGCAGCTTGCTTCTATTTATTGCTCCTTAATATTTCATTTCTTATTTCCTTAATTCTAATTCCTCATTTCTTTCCTGTTGTTCCTTAATATCCCCTTGTATGAAATATCACAATTCTTTTACTTATTTTCCTGTTGGTTTTTAGCTTTTGCCACTTAAATATAAGGTTACTGTATATATTGCTGTAAAGCCTGTTTTGAAAAAAAATTATTTTAACTTGAGAAAATTAGGACAGTTGCTCAATCAGAGCACCAACATATGTCTGACTTAAAAAGAAAATGACGGTATTCCAAACCATCTTGGCCATTTTACATTTCCAACAATAATATATGAGATTTCTGACTCCTCCACGCTCTTGTCAAAATTTAATGTTAGGACTTTTAATTTAAGTAATTCCAGTGCATATGAATTACTATCTCATTATGATACTAATTTTCACTTTTCTAATGAGTTTGAGGACTTTTTAATAAGATGATTGGCTGCTTACGTATTTTTTTGTGTGAAATGTCATTTTTCCATTGTTTTAGTGGATTGCTTTTATTTCTACTTTTGACTTATAGGAGCTCTTTATATAATCTTAATATAAGTCCTATATATTCAAAATATAAATGTTATTATGCATTATATTTTTCTCTGCTGGAGGCATATCTCTGCACTTAATAGCATCTTTTGATGAGTAGAAGTTTTAGCTACTGATGAAATCCAACTTAAAATTCTTTATGTATAGATTTTATGAAAAAAAATCTTTGCCTATCTCAAGGTTACAATGATATTATCCTTTGTTTTCTTCTAGAAGCTTGTGTATCTAAATCCATCTCAAAATCTGTTTGTTTCTGAGTTGAACTAGGAATTGAGGTTAATTTTTTTCCCATATAGATACCAGTTGTGTCGTCTTATTCTACACGATATACATTTTTTCCTATTGAATTTTGAAGATTTTGTGAAATGTCAATTAGTATAAGTCTATTTCTGTACCATTGATCTATTTTTCGGTTATGCTGCACATGATTACTGTTAAGTTCATAATAACTTTGAAATCAAGGAGCATGAGTCCTCAATTTTTTCTTCTTTGATATTACCTTGACTTTTCTGGATCCTCTGTAGTCCATACTGAGGTTGCTCAGTCATGTCCGACTCTTTGTGACCCCATGGACTGTAGCCTACCACGCTCCTCTGTCCGTGGGATTTTCCAGGCAAGAGTACTGGAGTGGGTTGCCATTTCCTTCTCCAGAGGATCTTCCCAACCTGGAGATTGAATCTGGGTCTCCCACATTGTAGGCAGACACTTTACCATCTGAGCCATGAGAGAAGTCCTGTAGTACATATAAATTTTTAATTTATCAATTTGTTAAAAAAACTTGACCTGATTTTTCAATGGGATTGCTTTGACTCTATACATCAATTTGGGTATGAACCTTTTACAAAAGTATTAAGGAAAATACTGATAAAAGACTTTTCTATAGATACTATTTTATGATATAGGGAAATTAGCATTTGGATTTTTAGGATAAATTTGCAGCACTTTCCTAACAAAAGGTCTATGAATCAATAAAGGTGGATGATCCAAGTGTTATTAAATGTTCTAAACAAAGAGCAGAGAAGATTCATCAAAACATTTGAGACTTATTGAGTAGCATGTCTCAACTGGCTGAAACATCTGAACATAAGGGAGACAGTGTATAGCATAGAGGCAACATTCAGTAACTGTTAAACAAGTAAATGAGAAAAATACATTCCTCAAAGAGTTTGTGGTCTAATAAGGGAAACACACACATGAACAAATGATTAAAAGGCAATAAGAAAAGACAAATGAGAGGTCATGAGAGGGAGCTGCTAAATCTGTGAGGCTCTCTGACTGTAGTAAAATTCAGCATAAAATTGGTTTTGTATAAATGGAGTTTACAATTTTAAAATATTCTAATTTAAATCCTAAAAGGCACTTAAGGAAAGGTCACTTATACATTCTTTCTCCTTCTACTCACCCCTTCCCTGTGATTTAAAGAGAAAATATATTTTACAAATGCCACAGCTTTACAAGTCAAAATTTAGGCTTATTAAAGATCATTTACAACCTTATCGTTGTCTTTCAGTCACCCAGTCCTGTCTCTTTGTGACTGCAGCATGCCAGGGCTCCCTGTCCCTCAGCATCTCCCAGAGGTTTCTAGAAATAAATATACCACTTTATTTTTCTGTGAAACTTGTGGTAGGTGTAGAACAAGAAATCTATTTTCCTGTTTAAGGATCTTACTGTGAAAAGAACATTAGGATACACTGTTTTTTGTGTGTCTGATTCTTGTTCATTTTAAGCATTAGTTTCTCTGGCTTTGTAAGAAAACATTCTTCTTACACACTTCCATACTCATTTACTCAACTGTCAATAAATATTTATTTATCACTTACTGCATACCAGGAAAAACTGTGGTGGAATCTATAGTTAAAAACACCTTTGTTCAAGTTTAATATATGAGAATACTATCTGAAATAATTCTTGGAAGATTTTACTACATTTGTAAGAAAGATTAATCTCAGAGGAAGATAAGTGCAGAATTTAATAAGGCCTTTTTTTCTGATTAAATGGTGATCTTTAAAAATGTATATCCTTAATACACTAAAATTCCTAAGATACAACAAATATCATCACAGGAGGTAGTTTTGGGTTTACTATGCATTCAGGACAGGAGATGGTGGTGGTGGTGATTTAGTCTTGTCTGACCCTTGTGACCCCATAGACTGTAGCCCACCAGGCTCCTCTGTCCTTGGGATTTTCCAGGCAAGAATACTGGAGTGGATTGCCATTCCCTTCTCTAAGCTATCTTCCTGACCCAGGGATCCAACCAGCTTGTTTTGCATTGCAGATAAATTCTTTACCTTACTGATGAGCCACCAGGGAAGCCCTCAGAGCAGGGAACACAAAATGGTACATAGAATTTGATAAATTTCAGACAAAAAGGTCAATATAGCCAAATAAAAGATTTCAATAGTGATAATGCCCATAAGATATAAAACAGAAAAAAAGTACATCCAATGTAAAACAACAACAACAAAAAAGGTACAACAAAAGAATGTGATAATAGAACTAAATAGATGAAAATAAGTCCTGATACAAATAATAAGAATAGGAAGTTGAATAAATTTATGTGATCAAGACACAGATATCTAGATTGAATTAAAACCAATCCAGTAACAAGTAATAAGGATAAAAAAGGTTGAAAGGATAGGTCTCTCCTCAACTGCTCCTTCTGTCCAGTGAGGCTGTAACAAAGACAAAAACTCCATTTTTGTCTGAGTAGCAAAACCCTAAACCCCAACTCTGGCTTCATCTACTAACCACAATAAAAGCCCAAGCTTTCAGCGTCCTCTCTTATTTTACTCCCAATTAAATTTGAGTTAATTCTCTTTTGGGAATCCTTTTGTTGCTTACTATATAAGTAAAAACCTCTATATTCTATCTCATTGGTGCCTATGTGTCATTCCTCTCATTATCATAAATGCTTGAGTAGAGAGGGTATGGATGGCAGCTACCCATCATTCAACAAGGAATTCTGGGTGCCTGAATAAAATGAGGCCTTTCTTGACAACACAATCTAAATTTCAAGCTATTCCCAACAATTCTGTTTCTCCTCCACTGCTTTACTTTTCAGTAGTACTTATCACCACCTGACATTTGATGTTTTCACTTCTAGTTTTTCATACCTTATAGGAGACTATATAATAAGACAGAAATACAGGAGATAATATAATAAGATATAATAAAACAGAAGCAGAAGATATTAAGAAGAGGTGGCAAGAACACACATAAGAACTATACAAAAAAGATCTTCATGACCCAGATAACCACAATGGTGTGATCACTCACTTAGAGCCAGACATCCTGGAGGGTGAAGTCAAGTGGACCTTAGGAAGTATCACTACAAACAAAGCCAGTGGAGGTGATGGAATTCCAGCTGAGCTATTTCAAATCCTAAAAGATGATGCTGTTAAAGTGCTGCACAAACATGCCAGCAAATTTGGAAAACTCAGCACTCAGCAGTGGCCACAGGACTGGGAAAAGTCAGTTTTCATTTCAATCCCAAAGAAAGGCAATGCCAAAGAATGTTCGAACTACTGCACAACTGCACTCATTTCACACTCTAGTAAAGTAATGCTCAATATTCTCCATGCTAGGCTTCAACAGAACATGAACCAAGAACTTTCAGATGGTCAAGCTGGATTTAGAAAAGGCAGAGGAATCAGATATCAAATTGCCAACATCAGTTGGATCATAGAAAAAGCAAGAGAATTCCAGAAAAACACCTACTTCTGCTGCACTGACTACACTAAAGGCTTTGACTGTGGACTGCAAAAACTGTGGAAAATTCTTAAAGAGATAGGAACACCAGACCACCTTACCTGCCTCCTAAGAAATCTGTATGCAGGTCAAGAAGCAACAGTTAGAATTAGACATTGAGCAATGGACTAGTTCCAAATTGGGAAAGGATTATGTCAAGCCTGTATATTATCATCCTGCTTATTTAACTTATATGCAGAGTACATCATGCAAAATGCTGAACTGGATGAAGCTCAAGCTGGAATAAAGATTGCTGGGAGAAATATCAGTAACCTCAGACATGCAGATGATAACCTTCTAATGGCAGAAAGTGAAGAGGAATCAAAGAGCCTCTTGATGAGGGTAAAAGACAAGCGTGAAAAAGCTGACTTAAAACTCAACACTCAACAAATGAAGATCATGGCATCTGGTCCCATCACTTCATGGCGAATAGTTGGGGAAACAATGGAAACAGTGGCAGACTTTATTTTCTTGGGCTCCAAAATCACTGCAGTTGGTGACTGCAGCCATGAAATTAAAAGACGCTTGCTCCTTGGAGGAAAGGCTATGACCAACCTAGTCAGCTACTAAAAAGCAGAGATATTACCGACAAAGGTCCATCTAGTCAAAGCTATGGTTTTTCCAGTAGTCATGTATGGATGTGAGAGTTGAACCATAAAGAAAACTGAGCACCAAAGAATTGATGCTTTTGAACTGTGGTGCTGGAGAAGACTCCAGAGAGTCTCTTGGACTACAAGGAGATCAAACCAGTCTATCCTAAAGGAAATCAGTCCAAATATTCATTGGAAGGACTGATGCTGAAGCTGAAGCTGCAATACTTTGGCCATGTGAAGCAAAGAGCTGACTCATTAAAGAAGAGCATGATGCTGGGAAAGATTGAATGAAACAACTTACAAATATAGACTACCAATTAAAACTTAACATAGTTTTTGAAAGTGCTGATCAGTTGGACAGAAATAACTGGTATTACTGCTGAAAATAAAAGAGGAAACACAATAAATACAGTACAATACAGAAACTTAAATAGCATTAATCTATTTCCATACATCTATATAGTTCTTATCCTACAATGTGGTTTTTAACTCTTAAAACCATTTCCTTCTTTATAAAACATGAAATTTTAAAATATTCTCAGATATTTTTAAAGATACATATATACAGTAAATAAGTGCATCCAACTAATAAATCTCTGCTTTCAACCACAACAAAACTCTTCCCTGAATAAGATTCCCTTCTATCTGAGAGCACAACACACAATGCTCTAGTCTTGTGGTCTGAGTTCTCCACCCATCATTTGAAGTGTCACAGGATAAAAAGAAAGGTCCTTGGTTTAGCTCCTTATCACAGGACGCCTGCCTACTTTTCTCTCCTCATCTTTTCACTCCATGAATTCAACTTAATGTCATAGATGGAAACATGATACTCTTGATAGTTTCTGAATCTCTTCTGTAAAATGAAAGGGTTTTACTATTTTATCTCACAGATTCAAGCTTCTACAACTATATTTCATAACTGTACATGGACAGCATATGAAAATCATGAGACTAAGATTTACTTGGGGCTTCCCTGACAGCTCAGAATCCACCTGAAATGCAAGAGACCCCAAGTTCTATTCCTGGGTTGGGAAGATCTGCTGGAGAAGGGATAGGCTAAGATTTACTTATGATCTCCACACCATGATTTTTAGCTACACTTATGATAATGGAAAAATTGTAAATAAAAACATTTTATTATGACTATAAATTTGTATCTGCTAACTTTCCCTCTTCCTGTTTTGTCTACCATACAAACTAATTTCAAAGGCTTTTTGCAGTACTTTTGTTATAAGATCAGAACATCAAAATGTACAAACTGTGTAGTGAACAGCTAGGTAACTTAGCACATCATTAACTTATAAACACACTCAGCTTGTATTACATATTGTAACAGCTTAGTATAGCTCATAAACTTTCAACTTAGGTTTATGAGAAAGATTTCCATTTTTCTTTAACAGTATAACACCAGTGAACCAATGGAGTTGCTCAGTCATGTCCGACTCTTTCCAACTCCATGGACTGTAGCCTACCAGGCTCCTCCATCCATGGAATTTTCCAGGCAAGAGTATTGGAGTGGGTTGCCATTTCCTTCTCCAGGAAGATCTTTCTGACCCAGGGATCAAACCCAGGTCTTCGGCATTGCAGGCAGATGCTTTACCATCTGAGCCACGAGGGAAGCCACAGAATCACATGGGCATCCTTAATTCAAATTGTTATCATATCTATTGTTCTTTCTAGTTCTCTTAAAGCAAATTTCCATTTAAAGACTTAGTCTTTGTAGACAGACTCAATTATGTATCCACAGCTGCTCTAGGGGTACAATTTTTGCTTAGTTTTATTCTTAAAACTTTTTGGCGTTTAAATTTTGAAAAAATAGTTTTTGATAATCTACTAGGCATGGCATCCCACTCCAGTACTCTTGCCTGGAAAATCCCATGGACAGAGGAGGCTGGTAGGCTGCAGTTCATGGGGTCGCTAAGAGTCAGACACGACGGAGCTACTTCACTTTCACTTTTCACTTCCATGCATTGGAGAAGGAAATGGCAACCCACTCCAGTGTTCTTGCCTGGAGAATCCCAGGGACGGGGGAGCCTGGTGGGCTGCCATCTCTGGGGTCGCACAGAGTCAGACATGACTGAAGCGACTTAGCAGCAGCAGCAGCAGCAGGCATAACTAAATAAAGAGAACTTTTTAAAGAGGGAAACAAGCAGAACCTCTCTTGCAGTTATACCAGTTCTCAAGTCCACACAAATTTTCATTTAAAATTTATTGCTATTAAAAGGAGAACTGAGATCATCCACTCATCCACTGTACTTTGGAAGATGACTGTAGATCACCACAGAAGAAAAATGTGCAACCTCTTTAAATCTTCCATAACAGTATAATTTAATTAATAATTGTATAAAGAAACAAATGCTAAATTTACAATAAAAATTCAGAGAAACAAGGAAAAGCAACATGGAAAATTTAAACATGATGTTTAAATTGTGCCTTCAGAGAAATAAGCAAAAGCAATATGAGCTGCTGTTTAAATTTTGCCTTTGTTAGTTATTAAATCCATAGTTTTTGTAATGTCAATAAAGGTTCAAAAGGCATATGATCTTTGATTGCTAGTTACTATTAACTTAGGTTTCCTTGGTAGTCCTGTGCTAATTTATAGGTATAGATTTCAAAACTTAAAATGACTTAGATATTTGGGATTTTTATTGCTATTTTCCTATCGCCATGTGCTTTGAATTAGATAAGCCCTGTGTTTGTACTTTTTAAAATAATAGCTGCTTCAATAATTCTATCAAGTTCTCAAATATAATCTAAGTGATTTATGTATTGGTAAATTTCCCAATTTATTCAATGACTGCATAAAACATGATATTTCTTCTCTCTTGTTCTTCCTAATAATTACTACTTTCTTGAAAGAAAAGAAAAATTGAAGATAAAAAACTATTCTAATGGTTGACAAAAGAGAAATTAAAATGAAAGAATGATAACCCAAAATTATTTGATTTCTTCTCAACCATGTTAAATTTGTATGCCTTTATTTCCTTTAATATATCAGAATAGAATCAAAGATTTTCCATTCGCTGATTCCCAAAACATTTCTAAAGAGCAAAATTAAAAATTTTAAATCAATGCTGTCATATTAGCCTTATACCCTCAGGAATGAAAGTTCTATGCCTATTTCATAACACTTTATTCCTCTTTCTTTTCCCTCTCAAGCCTTGATGTACTTTTATGGCTAATTTTTACCTAGGCATTTTTGTGGTTTTGAAGTGTTTATACGTTTTCCTATATTTTCATTTTGATGCATATTTACAAACAGGAATAAATTATAATATGAAAGGGTAACATATTACTGCAACCCACTTTGAAGAAAGTTATGCAAAATTACTTTTCTATAATAAAACTGTTAGTGTACAAAAATGCAATTAAATTTGGGTTTCACCATGAAATATGTAAAACTCTTAAATAAAATTTTTAAGATAAAAATACAAAAAATATGTCATGAGTTGAGAAGAAAAGACATTTTTCAGGGAAGAAAGGACAGCAGGGAAGTTCACGTAAATAAATCGTATTTTTTTAAAAGAATAAGGTTCAGAGTAACAATATAAATAAAATTCTTTGTGCTAATGGTCCTTTCCTGTTCATACATTGGACCTATTAATTATAAATACTTCAACAATATAACATGGTATAATTCTTAATGATGTAATTCTTTTCCAATCTAGATAAATAACAAAGATGTTGAAAGGGTTCCTATATTTCTTGGAAGAAAATTTGTTTGAAGATAATTGAAAAATCTAGTTTTCAAAATTTCTAGTCCTTAGGATGTTTAACCCTAACAATGAGTCTCCAAACACCCAAAAAAGAAGCTATTTATTCAGTTGATAAATATCTACATAATAGTTAACATTTAGAATATTTGCAATCTGTATATATTTTAGATTTTTTTAGTAACAAAGACATATACAAAAACAACTAAAAGTCAAAATCTTAATTAATTTACTTCCTTACATCATAGTCATGCATATAAATTCTTACATTCACTATGAGTAGCTTATTGGAGAAGGCAATGGCACCCCACTCCTGTACTCTTGCCTGGAAAATCCCATGGATGGAGGAGCCTGGTGGGCTGCAGTCCATGGGGTCGCTAAGAGTCGGACATGACTGAGTAACTTCACTTTCACTTTTCACTTTCATGCATTGGAGAAGGAAATGGCAACCCACTCCAGTGTTCTTGCCTGGAGAATCCCAGGGATGGGGGAGCCTGGTGGGCTGCTGTCTATGGGGTCACACAAAGTCGGACACAACTGAAGCAACTTAGCAGCAGCAGCAGCAGCAGCAGCAGCAGCTTATAGGGTTTGCCTGGTAGCTCAAAGAATCTGCCTGCAATGCAGCAGACCTGGATTCAATCCCTGGGTCAAGAAGATCTCCTGGAGAATTCCATGGACAGAAGAGCCTGGCAGGCTACAGTGGGTATGGTCACATAGAGTTGGACATGACTGAACAACTAACACTTTCACCTAAAAAAAATTGTATGTTTTGCAAAAAAAATCAGAAAATAAAGTGGAAGTAAAACTAGGTTTAAAGATAGGAATGAGAAAATAAAAAAACCAGGAATAAGCAAGAAATACGCAGGGGATATATAAAAATATTTTTCAATATGTATATATTCTAATGTTATTTCTAAATTCATCAGTAATTCAATATAATATTAATAAAACCTCAAGTGTAGCTTTTAAAATTATGACAGTTTTATTTTAAAATGTACATTAAAAAATTATAATGCTCTCCATGAACAGGTGGGGAATTCTGAAAAAGTAATATGGGATGTGGGACTCATTCTGTCAGATAATAACATTTATTATAAAGCTGTAGTATTTAACATAGTTTAGTACTGGACATAGACTAATCAGTAGAACAGATAAGAATATAGAAATATACCTATAAGTATACAGAAAAATGTTATAGACTAAGGTATTGCTTCAACATGTGATGGTTAAAAGATAGAATTAACATATTTCCTTATTGTTTGAATTGTTTAACTGAGTGTGTGCATTTTTTTCTAGCAAGTAAACATAATTCTTAGAGAATTTATTTATATGTGTAACTTTTAGACATATACACATAAAAGATAGGTAATATAGTACTATATACATGTTTAAAAACTAAGTAGAATATATACATATATATATGTGTATATGAATATATATATATGCATACACATACATTAGTGTATAAAAGAAGACTAAATAAAAATGCTTAAACATTTATTAAATATGTCATTTGTGGTAATATTTCTAGTTTGTTTTGGGAGCTTTTGATTTGCCTCAAGACAATTTTGTACTATAATAATATAATCTTTTTTAAAAACTCATTTATTTTAATTGCAGGATAAATTCCTTACAATATTGTGGTGGTTTTTGCCATACATCTACATGAATCACCCACGGGTGCACATTTGTCTCTCCATTCTGAACACCCCTCCTAACTCCCTCCCCACCCCATTCCTCTGGGTTGTCCCAGAGCACTGGCTTTGAATGCCCTGCTTCATGCATCAAACTTGCACTGGTCATCTATTTTATATATGGTAATATACATGTTTCAATGCTAGTCTCTCAAATCACCCCATCCTCGCCTTCTCCCATACAGTCCAAAAGTCTGTTCTTTACATCTGTGTCTCTTTTGCTGCTTTGCATATAGGATCATCGATACTGTCTTTCTAAACTTCATATATATGCACGAACATACTTTATTGATGCTTATAATCTTAAAATCAGGATCTAAATAGGAAGAATAACATTTGATCCTTTTAAATTTCCCACTGATATGATAGCAATATAATGGTGTGAAAAAAGTCTCTGAAAAAAAATCAATGAGAAAATTCTATTTTAAATTTAGTTACAAATCTAGGTATTATTTAAATACTATCAACTTAATTTAATCAATCAATTTAATCATCTTGAAGGAAAACATCTTCTGGATTATGGAAAAACGAAGAGAGTTCCAGAAAACATCTATTTCTGCTTTACTGACTATGCCAAGGCCTTTGACTGTGTGGATCAAAATAAACTGAGGAAAATTCTGAAAGAGATGGGAATACCAGACTACCTGACCTTCCTCTCGAGAAACCTATATGCAGGTCAGGAAGCAACAGTTAGAACTAAAGACAATCTCTTTAACAAGTGGTGCTGGGAAAACTGGTCAACCACTTGTAAAAGAATGAAACTAGAACACTTTCTAACACCATACACCAAAATAAACTCAAAATGGATTAAAGATCTAAACATAAGACCAGAAACTA
This sequence comes from Bos javanicus, assembly GCF_032452875.1. Taxonomy (NCBI): domain Eukaryota; kingdom Metazoa; phylum Chordata; class Mammalia; order Artiodactyla; family Bovidae; genus Bos; species Bos javanicus. The sequence goes on along the minus strand of NC_083881.1, from coordinate 57,014,089 downwards.
TAAAACTCCTAGAGGAGAACATAGGCAAAACACTCTCTGACATACATCACAGCAGGATCCTCTATGACCCACCTCCCAGAATATCGGAAATAAAAGCAAAAATAAACAAATGGGACCTAATTAACCTTAAAAGCTTCTGCACATCAAAGGAAACTATCAGCAAGGTGAAAAGACAGCTTTCAGAATGGGAGAAAATAACAGCAAATGAAGCAACTGACAAACAACTAATCTCAAAAATATACAAGCAACTCCTACAGCTCAACTCCAGAAAAATAAATGACCCAATCAAAAAATGGGCCAAAGAACTAAACAGACATTTCTCCAAAGAAGACATACAGATGGCTAACAAACACATGAAAAGATGCTCAACATCACTCATTATCAGAGAAATGCAAATCAAGACCACTATGAGGTACCATTTCACACCAGTCAGAATGGCTGCGATCCAAAAGTCTACAAATAATAAATGCTGGAGAGGGTGTGGAGAAAAGGGAACCCTCTTACACTGTTGGTGGGAATGCAAACTAGTACAGCCACTAGGGAGAACAGTGTGGAGATTCCTTAAAAAACTGGAAATAGAACTGCCTTATGATCCAGCAATCCCACTGCTGGGCATACACACTGAGGAAACCAGAAGGGAAAGAGACATGTGTACCCCAATGTTCATCACAGCACTGTTTATAATAGCCAGGACATGGAAGCAACCTAGATGTCCATCAGCAGATGAATGGATAAGAAAGCTGTGGTACATATACACAATGGAGTATTACTCAGCCATTAAAAAGAATACATTTGAATCAGTTCTAATGAGGTGGATGAAACTGGAGCCTATTATACAGAGTGAAGTAAGCCAGAAGGAAAAACACCAATACAGTATACTAACGCATATATATGGAATTTAGAAAGATGCTAACAATAACCCTGTGTATGAGACAGCAAAAGTGACGCTGATGTATGGAACAGTCTTATGGAATCTGTGGGAGAGGGAGAGGGTGGGAAGATTTGGGAGAATGGCATTGAAACACGTAAAATATCATGTAGGAAACGAGATGCCAGTCCAGGTTCAATGCACGATACTGGATGCTTGGGGCTAGTGCACTGGGATGACCCAGAGGGATGGTATGGGGAGGGAGGAGGGTTCAGGATGGGGAGCACATGTATACCTGTGATGGATTCATTTTGATATTTGGCAAAACTAATACAATTATGTTAAGTTTAAAAATAAAATAAAATTTTAAAAAAAAATTAAAAAAAAAAAAAGAACTGGACAAGGAACAACAGACTGGTTCCAAATAGGAAAAGGAGTATGTCAAGGCTGTATATTGTCACCCTGCTTATTTAACTTATATGCAGAGTACATCATGAGAAATACTGGCCTGAAGAAGCACAAGCTGGAATCAAGATTGCCGGGAGAAATATCAGTAACCTCAGATATGCAGATGACACCACTCTTATGGCAGAAAGTGAAGAGGAACTAAAAAGCCTCTTGATGAAAGTGAAAGAGGAGAGTGAAAAAGTTGGCTTAAAGCTCAACATTCAGAAAACGAAGATCATGGCATCCGGTCCCATCACTTCATGGGAAATAGTTGGGGAAACAGTGGAAACAGTGTCAGACTTTATTTTTTGGGGCTCCAAAATCACTGCAGATGGTGACTGCAGCCATGAAATTAAAAGACGCTTACTCCTTGGAAGGAAAGTTATGACCAACCTAGATAGCATACTGAAAAGCAGAGACATTACTTTGCCAACAAAGGTCCGTCTAGTCAAGGCTATGGTTTTTTCCAGTGGTCATGTATGGATGTGAGAGTCGGACTGTGAAGAAACCTGAGTGCCAAAGAATTGATGCTTTTGAACTGTGGTGTTGGAGAAGACTCTTGAGAGTCCCTTGGACTCTCAACCAGTCCATTCTGAAAGAGATCAGCCCTAGGATTTCTTTGGAAGGAATGATGCTAAAACTGAAACTCCAGTACTTTGGCCACCTCATGCGAAGAGTTGACTCATTAGAAAAGACTCTGATGCTGGAAGGGATTGGGGGCAGGAGGAGAAGGGGACGGCAGAGGATGAGATGGCTGGATGGCATCACTGACTCGATGGACGTGAGTCTGAGTGAACTCTGGGAGTTGGTGATGGACAGGGAGGCCTGGCATGCTGTGATTCATGGGGTGGCAAAGAGTCGGACATGACTGAGTGACTGAACTGAACTGAACTGAATCAAAATTAAAATTTTTTCAATAGATTTATAATGCCTTTTCTGAAATGAGGTATTCTTCAATTAGAAAGCAAATAAAAATAAAAGAATTTTGATAACAATTTTAGTGAGTAGTATATCTGACGAAAGAATTCTGATAGGAAAATAATGTAATGACAGTCCTTACCTAAATGTATATGAATTAAGACACCCTACATCAAAATGAGATGTTAATAAAATTAGAGATTTTGGCATGGAGATTAGCAGGGAAATCAAAAGCTTTGACATAAAAAATAAAATATATGACTTGGGAAAGTGTATACCCTAATTTCATGAAGTTCAATTTTCAAACAGGATTTAGATCATTGATCTCTGAGTTCATTTACTCTTATCTTAGAAAAATGAAGCTTTCTCTTTTAAGGAAAAAACACTTATTTTAAAGACAGAGAGTACATACTACAACATGTTAATGACTTCAGTATAAACAAATCAGAAATATATGGATTGAGTTTACTTCTCAAAGCACAGGGCTTGTAAGTTAAAGGAAAATCCCTTCAGGTTACGTGTCTCATCAAACTTAGAACAAACTAGGTTTAAGATGTAAAAAATACACAAACTGGCCAAAAGTACCCATCCCTGAATTAAACAAAACACCACAATCATAAAATTCTATTTATACTATGCAGAAGGGAATATCATGAGAAACTCCAATAATTACTAGAAGGAGAAATACACTTCTTCAGGAAATCCTAAGGCTAACTATACTCTCTTCCAAAAATGTATTTATAACAATTTTAGAAATTTCATCAAAGTATCAAGGAATTTATGAATGTAAAATCACTCTGCAAAGTGATATTCCAATACGAAATATAGTGATAACTCTGTTTAAGATGCTTTTTCTTTTATAAACACCTACTTTCTACACTCCTCATCCTAGACTCATACCACCACTTTTCCTTTCTCGTACACACAGAGACACACACAACATACATTTTAAACTTCTTTACAATATGCTAAACCATTTCAAAGATTCTGATGCTGTGGTGACTCTATAATGTGTTGACATAGCTACCTGATTAAATTGATCCATATATCTCAGAATTCCTTTCCCTATATATCTCATAACAGAATCTTTAAGAGAGAATCTTGTGGGAAGTTTTGAAGGGAGAAGTAAAGCAGTGGTGATTTTGTTCTTCAGCCACATAATTGCTTATCTTCTGACTCACCTCATGGACATGGGGCAGTAGCCAGGTCTATACTTCCCCATCCTTCTTTGTACTGTCCTTCAGCATTTCCAACTCCTAGGAAGGAGTTTGCATATAGTGCTATGATTAACAGGACTAGATTTTCTACGATTATACATAGGAGGCACCACTCTGTATATTTTACTCAGTCATTCTTCACTTTACTCAGTCATTCTTCACTAAGTATGATAATCCCTAGGTCCATCCACGTTGCTGCAAATGGCATTATCTCATTCTTTTAAATGGCTAAGTAATATCTCATTGTATGAATACATATATGTATCACATCTTCTTTATCCATTTATTTGTCAATGGACATTTAAGTTGTTCTTTCAGTTCAGTTCAGTCGCTCAGTCGTGTCCGACTCTTTGAGACCCCATGAACTGCAGCATGCCAGGCTTCTGTCCATCACCAACTCCTGGAGTTTACCCAAACTCATGTCCATTGAGTCAGTGATGCTATCAAACCACCTCATCCTCTGTTGTCTCCTTCTCCTCCAGCCCTCAATCTTTCCCAACATCAGGGTCTTTTCAAATGAGTCAGCTCTTCACATCAGGTGGCCAAAGTACTGGAGTTTCAGCTTCAACATCAGTCCTTCCAATGAATACTCAGGACTGATCTTTAGGATGGACTGGTTGGATCTCCTTGAAGTCCAAGGGACTCTCAAGAGTCTTCTTCAACACCACAGTTCAAAATCATCAATTCTTTAGCACTCAGCTTTCTTCACAGTCCAACTCTCACATCCATACATGACCACTGGAAAAGCCATAGCCTTGACTAGATGGACCTTTGTTGGCAAAGTAATGTCTCTGCTTTTCAATATGCTATCTAGGTTGGTCATAACTTTTCTTCCAAGGAGTAAGCGTCTTTTAATTTCATGGCTGCAGTCACCATCTGCAGTGATTTTGGAGCCCAAAAAAATAAAGTCTGACACTGTTTCCCCATCTATTCACCTTGGCTATTGTAGACAGTGTGCAATGAACACTGGAATGCATGTAGCATTTCAGATCACGTTATTCTCCACATATATGCCCAGGAGCAGGATTGAAGGATCATATGGTAGCTCTACTTTTAGTTTTTTAAAGAATCTCCATACTGTTCTTCACAGTAACTATACCAATTTACATTCCCATCAATAGTGTCAGAGGGTTCCCTTCTCTCCAAACCTTCTCTAGCATTCACTGTTTGTGGATTTTTTGATGATAGCCATTCTTACTGGTGTGAGATGATATCTCATTGTAGTTTTGATTTTCATTTCTCTAATAATTAGCAGTGTTGAACATCTTTTCATGTGCCTCTTGGCCATCTGTATGTCTTCTTTGGAGAAATGTCTATTTAAGTCTTCTGCCTATTTTTTATTGAGTTGTTTGTTTTTATGATATTAAGTCACGAGTTGTTTATACATTGTGGAGACTAATTCCTTGTCAGTCACATCGTTTTCAAATATTTTTCCCATTCTGTGGGATGTCTATTAACTTTGTTTATGATTGCCTTTGCTGTGCAAGAACTTTTGACTTTAACTAGGTCCCATTTACTTATTTTTATTTCCATTACTCTGGGAGACCGATCAAAAAAATAATGCTGTGACTTAAGTTATAGAGTGCTCTGCCTATGTTTTCCTCTAAGAGTTTTACTGTATCTAGTCTTACATTTAGGTCTTTAATACATTTTGAGTTTATTTTTATGTATGGTGTTAACAAGTGTTCTAATTTCCTTTTTTTTTTTTTTTTTTTTACATGCAGCTGTCCAGTTTTCCCAGCATCATTCATTGAACAGACTGTCTTTCTTCCATTATATAGTCTTGCCTTCTTTGTTATAGGTTAATAGACCATAGGTGTGTGGGTTTATTTCTGGGCTTTCTTCCTGTTTCACTGATCTATACTTTTGTTTTTGTGCCAGTACCATACTGTTTTGATGACAATATTTTTGATAGAAATGAATACTGGAAAGCTCACTGAAGATCAGCTTGTTTACTATCTCTACTCTCCAGATGAGAAGCTTGGAAGAGACGTCCAGGTGACAGGCTATTGGAACCAGGGGGAGGCGGACCAGGCATGGCCATTCCACAACTCACTCTTCCATAAGACCATGTTATGCAACAATTCCAGCTCCCTGGAGAATCTTTAATGTTATTTCCTTGTTATTTTGGTGACAGGGTATTTGAAAAATAAGGTCTGTGCTTCAGATGACAAAATGCTTTAGAAACAAAAAAGCCCATTTTCTTCATAGCTGCTTGTGAAGGTCTATTTTCTGATTTTGACATTTATTTGAAATCCAGATTCTACTGTATAACCTAATATGAGTCATGGAGCTAATTAATATAAGTGTGAAAAATCTCAGGGGGAAGTTGGAGAAGAGAGGAAAAGCAACATTCTTAAAGTTCAAGCTGCTTTCCTGGACCATTTTATGGCATTTATTGTCTGCTCTTCTCAAATACCAAATTCAAACACTAAGCTGAGATTTCTCTTCTCTCCAAATCTTTATCACTTGTTCTGAACAAAGAACATATGGACTTTGCCTACACCTATGTGTCTGAGAAACTGTAGGCAAACAGCTATGAGAGGAGCCCCAACAATGACCTTCTGATGTACAGAGATCAAGATGCCTCCCTCATTTAATTTACCAGAGGGGAGGCGCCATGCTTGACAAACATACTCTGGCAAACTGGCAGTTTTGCAATCTCTGTGGTCCTGGGTCTTTCTGATACCTTTCAAATATCAAAATAGCAGCTTGCCTTGACAATTTTCCTACAGTGGATTAAAGAAAAACATCTCTAAAAGCTGCTTGCTGTAATATTAATACTTCTTGCAAAAGGTCTGCTGGGAGAACAGATGAATAATAAAAAGAATAATCATAATGACAAAAAAAGAGTACTAGTATTTTTTTAAAGTGAAGTGAAGTCACTCAGTCGTGTCCGACTCTTTGCAACCCCTTGGACTGTAGCCTACCAGGCTCCTCCGTTCCTGGGATTTTCCAGGCAAGAGTACTGGAGTAGGTTGCCATTCCCGGTCAGAGGCAATAAGAACTGGCAAGGGTCTTAGTACAAATTCAAGGGCTTGTTCTTGTTCTCTTCCACTGTATATTTTGGGTTTCCAGCTTTTTTTGCTCTCCTGCACTTTATACCACCTCTCCTTTCCAACTACCTTTCCTTAGGACTTCAAGTTTAACCATCATGTGAAAAAAAAAAAAAAAAACTAGCTTTACAGTGTGTGCTTAATGAGCTCCCACTGTTGCATTAGGTCAAATCCTTGAAATGTAATGGCTAAGACACCCAAGTATGCACACGTACACACACCACAACCCAGCTGTTTTACTTCTCTAAAACTAGATTTGTACAGACACTCAGAACTTAAGATTCAGTAGAAGCAGGTGGGTATATGTTGGAATCAAAAAGACCCTCAAAGTGTACTACCATTTACACAGCTACATGCACTGACTTTACTAAGCTTCAGTAATCAAAACATTATGGTACTGACACAAAGCCAGACACAGAGATCAATGAAACTGGACAGAAAGCTCAGAAATAAACCCATGTGCTTACGATAAATTAATTTATGATAAAGGAGGTTAGAATACACAATGCCGAAAAGACAGTCTCTTCAATAAGTTGTGCTAGTAAAAAGGACAACTACATGTAAAAGAATGAAATTAAAACATTCTCTAATATATAAAGATAAATTCAAAATGAATTAAAGCCCTAAGTGTAAGTAAGACTGGATACCATAAAACTCTTAGAGAAAAACGTAGGCAGAAAACTCTTTGACAAAAATTGCAGCAATATCTTTATGAATCCATCTCCCAGAGTAATGGAAATAACAAAAATAAACAAATAGGACTTAATTAAACTTAATAGCTTTTGCACAGCAAAGGAAACCATATATAAAACAAAAATGCAATCTATGGATTTGAAGAAAATACTTGTAACTAATGCTACTGGGAGGGGATTAATTTCTAAAATATAAAAACAGTTCATGCAGCTCAACATAAAAAAACCAAATAACCCAAATAAAAAATGGGCAGGAGACCTAAATTGACTTTTCTCCAAAGACGACATACAGATGAACAACAGACACATAAAGAGATGTTCAATATCACTAATTTATTAGAGAAATGTGAATTAAAGCAACAATGAGGTATATCACCTCAGACAGACAGGTCACCATTAAAATGTCTATACAATAAATATTGGAGCAGATGCAGAGAAAAAGGAACCCTCCTACACTGTGGTGGGAATGCAAATTGGTGCAGCCATAGACCAGTATGGAAGTTTCTTAAAAATCTAAAAATAGAATCATCATACCTTGTAATTCCACTTATGGGTATATATCTGGAGAAAACTCTAATTCAGAAAGATACATGCACCCCAATGTTCACAGCAGCAGCATTTACATTAGCCAAGACTTGGAAGCAATCTAAATGTTCATCAACAGACGAATGGATGAAGAAGATATGGCTATATATACACAGTGGAATATTACTCAGCCATAAGAAAAATGAAATAACGCCATTTGTAGCAACACAGACGGACCTAGAGATTACCATTGTGAGTGAAGTCACACAGAGAAAGACAAATATCATGTTATCACTTGTATGTGCAATCTAAAAAGAATATACAAATGAACTTATTTACAAAACAAATAGACTCATAGACATAAAAAACAATCCTATGTGTATTGATTCTGTATCCTACAACTTTACTAAATTCATTTATTAGCTCTAGTAATTTTCTGATGATATCTTTAGGGTTTTCTATGTATAGTATCATGTAGTTTTCAAACAGAGTTTTACTTCTTTTACAATCTGGATTTCTTTTATTTCTTTTTCTCTCTGACTTCTGTGGCTAGGACTTCCAAAACTATGTTGAATAATAATGGTGAAACTGGGTATCCTTGTCTTATTCCTAATCCTAGAAGAAATTCTTTTAGTTTTTCACCATTGAGAATAATGTTTGCTGTGGGTTTGTCATATATGGCCTTTATTATGTTAAGGTAGGTTCTTTTTAACACACACACAGGTTCCTTCTATGCCCATTTTCCGGAGAGTTTTTCTTATAAGTGGGTGTTGAATTTTTTTGAAAGTTTTTCCTGTATCATTGAGATTATCATATGATTTGTATCTTTCAATTTGCTAGTATGGTGTATCACACTGATCAATTTGTGTATATTGAAGAATACTTGCATCCTTGGGATAAACCCCACTTGATCATCGTGTATGATACTTTTAATGTGTCATTGAATTCTATTTGTTGAGGATTTTTGCATCTATGTTCATCAGTGATACTGGCCTGTAATTTTTTTTTTGTGTGATATCTTTGTTTGATTTTGGTATCAGGGTGCTGGTGGCCTTGTAGAATGACTTTGGGAGTGTTTCTCCCTCTGCAATTTCTTGGAAGAGCTTGAGAATGATAGGAGCTAACAATGAAAAATCAGAAAGAGAGATTAAAGAACCAATCCCATTCACCATTACAATAAAAAGAATAAAATACCTAGGAATAAATCCACGTAAGAAGAAAAAGTCCTATATGCAGAAATCTACAGTACACTGATGAAAGAAATCAAAGATGATACAGATGGAGAGATATATCATGTTCCTGAATTGGAAGACTCAATATTGTGAAAATGATTATACTACCCAAAGCAGTCTACAGATTCAATACAATCTCTATCAAATTATCAATGGCACTTTTCACAGACCTTGAACAAAAAATTTTACAATTTGTATGGAAAGAAGAAAACATTGAATAGCCAAAGCAATCTGGAGAAAGAAAAAGTGATCTGGAGGAATAAGGCTCCCCGACTTCATATTATGCTATAAATTAATCAAGACAGTATGGTACTGGCACAAAAACAGAAATCTAGATCAATGGAACAGGATAAAAAGTCCAGAGATAAACCCATGCACCTATGGTCACCAAATCTATGACAAAGGAGGCAAGAATATACAATGGAGAAAACCTCTTCAGTAAGTGGTGCTGGGAAAACTGGACAGTTGTATGTAAAAGAATGAAATTAGAACACTCCCTAACTCTATGCACAAAAAAACTCAAAGTGGATTAAAAACCCAAATGTAAGACTAAGCACTATAACACTCTTAAAGGAAAACAGGTATAACCCTTTCACATAAATTGCAGCAAGATCTTTTTTTGACCCACCTCTTAAGAGTAATAAAAATAAAAACAAAAATAAACAAATGGGACCTAATTAAACTCAAAAGCATTTGCACAGCAAAGGAAACATAAACAAGACCAAAAGGCAACCCTCAGAATGAGGGAATATTTGCAAATGGAGCAATGGACAAAGGATTAATCTCTAAAATATGCAGGAAGCTCATGCAGTTAAATATCAGAAAAACAAACAACCCAATCAAAAATTGGACAGAAGATCTAAACAGACATTCCTCCAAAGAAGATATACTCATGGCCAATAAACACATGAAAAGATGCTCAACATCACTCACTGTTAGAGAAATGCAAATCAAAAAGTACAATAAGGTATCAGTTCACAAGGGTCAGAATGGCCATCATCAAAATATCTACAAACAATAAATTCTGGAGAAGATGTGGAGAAAGGGAACCCTCTTGAACTGTTGGTGGGAATGTAAATTGATACAGCCACTATGGAGAACAGTATGCAGATTCCTTAATAAACTAAGAATAAAACTACCATATGACCCAGCAATCCCACTACTAGGTATATACCCTGAGAAAATCATAACTGAAAAAGACACATGTACCCCAATATTCATTACAGCACTATTTGCAATAGCCAGTACATGTAAACAACCTAGACATTCGTTGATAGATGAACGGATAAAGAAGCTGTGGTACATATGCACACCAAAATATTACTCAGCCATAAAAATGAATATGAGTCAGTTGAACTGAGGTGGATGAAGCTAAAGACTGTTATACAGAGTGAAGTAAATCAGGAAGGAAAGTAAAACATATATTAACACATATATATGGAATCTAGAAAAATGGTACTGATGAACCTATTTGCACAGCAGGAATAGAGATGCAGACATAGAGAACAGACTTATGGACATAGCGGGGGAAGGAGAGGGTGAAACAAATTGAGACAGTAGCACTGAAACATAAACATTCCATATGAAAAACAGATAGTTTGTATGTAGGAAGTTGTGGTGTAACACAGGGATCTCACCCTGTGACAACTAGAGGGGTAGGATGAGGGACTGGGGGCGAGGCTACATAGGGAGGGGATATATGTATACTTAAGGCTCATTCACAAGGTTGTACAGAGGAAACCAACACAATACTGTAAAGCAATTATCCTGCAATTAAAAATAAATTTAAAAAATAACCTTATGGTTACTAAAGGGAGAATGGGGGAAGGAGAGATAAATTAGGAGATTTGTAATGGGATTTGTAGATATAACCTACTATATAAAAAACAAATAGGATATATTAATGCATATATGTGGAATCTAGAAAAATGGTACCTCTTTGAAAGGCAGGAATAGAGACACAGAATTACAGAATAGACATGTGGACACGAGGGAGGGGGAAGGGGGGAAGGGAGGTCAAAACAAATTGGGGGATTGGAATTGATACATTAGGTTGGTGCAAAAGCAATTGTGGTTTTACACACTTGAACTTTGCTGTTTGACATTGGATTAAGTCTTATAAGTGATTATGTTCTTTAATGTGCATTCCTTGCTTTTTTTGGCTAATGATTTATTGCTTGCTGTTTATTTTATATTTATTTTAGACTATAGAAATCAGTTCAGTTCAGTTCAGTCACTCAGTCGTGTCCGACTCTTTGTGACCCCATGAATCACAGCACGCCAGGCCTCCCTGTCCATAACCAACTCCCAGAGTTCACCCAGACTCAAGTCCATCGAGTAAGTGATGCCATCCAGCCATCTCATCCTCTGTCGTCCCCTTCTCCTCCTGCCCCCAATCTCTCCCAGCATCAGGGTCTTTTTCAATGAGTCAACTCTATGCCTGAGGTGGCCAAAGTACTGGAGTTTCAGCTTTAGCATCATTCCTTCCAAAGAAATCCCAGGCCTGATCTCCTTCAGAATGGACTGGTTGGATCTCCTTGCAGTCCAAGGGACTCTCAAGAGTCTTCTCCAACACCACAGTTCAAAAGCATCAATTCTTCGGCATTCAGCTTTCTTCACAGTCCAACTCTCACATCCATACATGACCACAGGAAAAACCATAGCCTTGACTAGATGGACCTTTGTTGGCAAAGTAATGTCTCTGCTTTTGAATATGCTATCTATCATAACTTTCCTTCCAAGGAGTAAGCATCTTTTAATTTCATGGCTACAGTCACCATCTGCAGTGATTTTGGAGCCCAAAAAAATTAAGTCTGCCACTGTTTCCACTGTTTCCCCATCTATTTCCCATGAAGTGGTGGGATCGGATGCCATGATCTTCGTTTTCTGAATGTTGAGCTTTAAGTCAACTTTTTCACTCTCCACTTTCACTTTCATCAAGAGGCTTTTAGTTCCTCTTCACTTTCTGCCATAAGGGTGGTTTCATCTGCATATCTGAGGTTATTGATATTTCTCCTGGCAATCTTGATTCCAGCTTGTGTTTCTTCCAGTCCAGCATTTCTCATGATGTACACTGCATATAAGTTAAATAAGCAGGGTGACAATATACAGCCTTGACATACTCCTTTTCCTATTTGGAACCAGTCTGTTGTTCCATGTCCAGTTCTAACTGTTGCTTCCTGACCTGCATACAAATTTCTCAAGAGGCAGGTCAGGTGGTCTGGTATTCCCATCTCTTTCAGAATTTTCCACAGTTTATTGTGATCCACACAGTCAAAGGCTTTGGCATAGTCAATAAAGCAGAAATAGATGTTTTTCTGGAACTCTCTTGCTTTTCCCATGATCCAGCGGATGTTGGCAATTTGATCTCTGGTTCCTCTGCCTTTTCTAAAACCAGCTTGAACATCAGGAAGTTCATGGTTCACATATTGCTGAAGCCTGGCTTGGAGAATTTTGAGCATTACTTTACTAGCGTGTGAGATGAGTGCAATTGTGCGGTAGTTTTAGCATTCTTTGGCATTGCCTTTCTTTGGGATTGGAATGAAAACTGACCTTTTCCAGCCCTGTGGCCACTGCTGAGTTTTCCAAATTTGCTGGCATATTGAGTGTAGCACTTTCACAGCATCATCTTTCAGGATTTGGAATAGCTCAACTGGAATTCCATTACCTCCACTAGCTTTGTTTGTAGTGATGCTTTCTAAGGCCTACTTGACTTCACACTCCAGGATGTCTGGCTCTAGGTCAGTGATCACACCATCATGATTATTTGGGTCATGAAGATCTTTTTTGTACAGTTCTTCTGTGTATCTTGCCACCTCTTCTTAATAGCTCCTGCTTCTGTTAGGCCCATACCATTTCTGTCCTTTATCGAGCCCATCTTTGCATGAAATGTTCCCTTGGTATCTCTAATTTTCTTGAAGAGATCTCTAGTCTTTCCCATTCTGTTGTTTTCCTCTGTTTCTTTGCATTGATTGCTGAGAAAGGCTTTCTTATCTCTTCTTGCTATTCTTTGGAACTCTGCATTCAGATGCTTATATCTTTCCTTTTCTCCTTTGCTTTTCGCTTCTCTTCTTTTCACAGCTATTTGTAAGGCCTCCCCTGACAGCCATTTTGCTTTTTTGCACTTCTTTTCCATGGGGATGGTCTTGATCCCTGTCTCCTGTCAGGGAGACAATGTCTCTAACAATATCACTAACCTCATTCTATAGTTCATCAGGCACTGTATCTATCAGATCTAGGCCCTTAAATCTATTTCTCACTTCCACTGTATAATCATAAGGGATTTGATTTAGGTCATACCTGAACGGTCTAGTGGTTTTCCCTACTTTTTTCAATTTAAGTCTGAATTTGGCAATAAGGAGTTCATAATCTTGAGCCACAGTTAGCTCCCGGTCTTGTTTTTGTTGACTGTATAGCGCTTCTCCATCTTTGGCTGCAAAGAATATAATCAATCTGATTTCGGTGTTGACCATCTGCTGATGTCCATGTGTAGAGTCTTCTCTTGTGTTGTTGGAAGAGGGTGTTTGTTATGACCAGTGCATTCTCTTGGCAAAACTCTATTAGTCTTTGCCCTGCTTCATTCGTATTCCAAGGCCAAATTTTCCTGTTACTCCAGGTGTTTCTTGACTTCCTACTTTTGCATTCCAGTCCCCTATAATGAAAAGGACATATTTTTTGGGTGTTAGTTCTAAAAGGTCTTGTAAGTCTTCATAGAACTGTTCAACTTCAGCTTCTTCAGCGTTATTGGTTGGGGCATAGACTTGGATTACTGTGATATTGAATGGTTTGCCTTGGAAACAAACAGAAATAATGTTAGACAAAAAGCAAATTCGAGCAATTTTTTTTTTTTTTTATTCAAGTTCAAAATGGCTTGTAAAGCAGCAGGGACAACTGGCAACAGCAACAGTGCATTTGGCCCAGGAACTGCTAAAGAATGTACAGTGCAGTGGGGGTTCAAGAAGTTTTGCAAAGGCAACAAGAGCCTTGAAGATGAGGAGCATAGTGCCCAGCCATGGAGGTTGACAATGACCAACTTAGACCAATCACGGAAGCTCTTACAACTACACAAGAAGTTGGTGAAGAACTCAATGTTGACCATTCTATGGTTATTTGGCATTGAAGCAAATTGGAAAAGTGAAAAAGCTCGATAAGTGGGTGCCTAATGAGCTGACCAAAACCAAAAAATCGTTTTTAAGTGTCATCATCTCTTATTCTATGAAACAATAGTGAACTATTTCTTCATTGGATTGTGAATTGCAACAAAAAGTGGATTTTATAAGACAACCGGCAATGACCAGCTCAGTGGTTGGACTGAGAAGAGGCACTTCCCAAAGCCAAACTTGCACCAGAAAAAGGTCATGGTCACTGTTTGGTGGTCTATTGCCCTTCTGATCCACTACAACTTTCTGAATCTCGGCAAAACCATTACATCTGAGAATTATGCTCATCAGATCAATGCACCAAAAACTGCAATGCCTGCAGCCTGTATTGGTCAATAGAAAGGGCCCAATTCTTCTTCACAATGCCCAACTGCAAGTCATACAATCAATGCTTCAAAAGTTGAACAAATTGGGCTACAAAGTTTTGCCTCATCTACCATATTCACCTGACCTCTTGCCAATGACTATCACTTCTTGAAGCATCTCAACAACTTTTTGCAGGGAAAATACTCCCACAACCAGCAGTAGAAAGTGCTTTCCAAGAGTTCATTGCATTCTGAAGCATGGGTTTTTATGTTGTAGGAATAAACAAATTTATTTTTCATTGGCAAAAATGTATTGATTGTAATGGTTCCTACTTTGATTAATAAAGATGTGAGCCTAGTTGCAATGATTAAAAATTCACAGTCCAAAACCACAATTACTTCTGTACCAACCTAATATTAATATATACACTGCTACTGCTGCTAAGTCACTTCAGTCGTGTCTGACTCTGTGCGACTCCAGACATGGCAGCCCACCAGGCTCCCCCGTCCCTGGGATTCTCCAGGCAAGAACACTGGAGTGGGTTGCCATTTCCTTCTCCAATGCATGAAAGTGAAAAGTGAAAGTGAAGTCACTCAGTCGTGTTGGACCCTTAGTGACTCCATGGACTGAAGCCTACCAGGCTCCTCTGTCCATGGGATTTTCCAGCCAAGAGTACTGGAGTGGGGTGCCATTGCCTTCTCTGATATATATACACTATCATGTGTAACAAAGGTAGTTGGTGGGAACCTGCTATATAGCACGTGAAGCTCAGCTCAGGTGCTCTGTGATGACCTAGATAGGTGGGATTGGGAAAGGAGTGGGAGGGAGATTCCAGAGGGAGGGGGATATGTGTATATGTGTATACATATACCGGATTCATTTAATTGTACAGCAGAAACAAATACAACATTGTAAAACAATTATACTACAATTAAAAAACATGAAAAAAACATATGTGACAAGGACCTACTACTGTAAAGGAAACTTTAGTAAATATGTTGTAATAGCCTACAATGGAAAAGAATACAAAATTATACACACACACACACACACCTGAATCATTTCGCTGTACACCTCAAACCAACACAATATTGTAAATTTGTAAATTAACTATACTTCAACTAGAAAAAGGAATTTAAAAGAAGAGGATTTTTCTCAACTCTGTAATTTTATAAATTTTATACCTAATAAATTAAGAAATAATTTTAGGGGAATTCCTTGGTGGTTCAGTGGTTAGGATTCTGTACTTCCTGTGCAGGGAGCACTGGTTTGATTCCTAATCAGGGAACTAATAAGATTGTACATGTTATGCAGTGTGGCCAGAAAAAGGAAAAGGAAAAGAAATAATTTTTAGAATTTAGTTTTCATATGTACTTTAAGAAATTAATAGGAGATAGTAATTAATCATTAAATGTATTTTCTCTTCATCTATATTGGTTTCATATGTTTTTAATATACTATGTGCTAATATATATATATAGCACATATATATATATATAATTCAAGCATATATTTTCAGAGTTGCATATCAGACTTAACTTCTAGTCTATGCTTGCTCCACTAATCCAAGGATCATAGTGATTATAATTTGATAACTAAAGCTTCAGTGCTCATTTGTGACTTTCTTAAATGACCCTTTCTGAATCAATATTTTTGACTCAATCTGGAAAGCACGTAAGTACATATAAGAAATGTGATTAAAATCTTCCAATTATGTTGGGAAATGGGACTGAAAACATTGAAAGTCTATGACACCAAGATGAGAAACAACTCCTAGAACGAGAAATCATTTGTCCTCCTGACATTCTCTAGTTATAGTTATCCTTACACCCCAAAGCATTACCTCATTACTATCTGCTCCCAAATTTCAACTCTAACCCTTGACACTGTTTAGTGAGGCAATGGGAACAGGTCTGGATTGCCTAAACCCTGTGAAACTATTACAAGATCTGAATCTTGTCTGCAAACATATATTCCAGAGCTCAAATCTCACTGGGAAAAGACATCAATTCAGAGAAAATCTTTGCCAGAGTTTAAAGAAAAGTCTGGGTGAAGAGAAGGTCAAAATGATAGCTACATATGTTAAGTAATAGACCTTGAAAATGGATATGAAATTAAATATTACAATGAAACATGAGAAGTATAGTCAAGGAATGATAATAAATGGAATAATCTGAAAAAGCAAAATGTAGTCAGTGTAATAAGGATAAGTACTAATGAAGGAATAAGAAACCTGAATGCCATTAAGACTGGGCACTGTTATTAATTTGATAGAATTGAGATGAAAAATAACACTAGATTGTTGAAGATATAAACTGCTTCTGAAGTTTCCTCGTGTTCTTTATTAAATCTTAATGCAATTTACTTATTGCTCACTGATCCACTTATGTATAAGCATTAAATGTATATCTACTAAGTACATGAAACTATGCTAGAAATTTAATAGGGAGCAGAAGAAATACAAAACGTAGCCCACATATCCTACAATATACCACAATCTGGCATCTGCATTAACAATAGTGTAATATAGTATTAGTGTAAATGCCAAAAGGAAAGAGAAAAAAACAGACAATAGATACTATGGGAGTTCAAAACAGGGAGTCACTGTGAACTTGGGCAGCAAGGAAAGGCATCTTGGATAATTAAGATGTGAGTTTTCACTTAAAGAATGAGTGGGATTTGGCACTGGTGGTATAATGGTGAGCATAGTTGCTTTCCAAAGAATGAGTACAAGTTGAATTTGTGATGGAATGGGGGTCAAACCATCCACAAGAAGGTTTTCAAAAGGAAATACTGTATTTTCTGAAGGGGAATGAACCCTGATTCATCTGTTCTTCATCACTGCCCCACATCTAGTTAATTACAAATCCTGCTAAGTTTACATTATGAATATATACACATCCCCACTCCTTTCCATATTCACTGTCACCTGAAACCACGCCATCACCTTCTGTCGTCTGAATCACTGAAACATGCCCAACCGTTTCTTCTTCCAGTTATATCCTAGCCAGTGTTGGAGTATCTAGGTAAATATTAGTAAGTCCTCTGGTCAAAAGGGACATAGAATCAGAGTTATAGATATAAAGTATCACAACAAAAGTTATAATCTCTATGAGGAGTCAGTGAATTAAGGCCAAATACAGCCCATGACTGCTTGTTTTCAGAAATGAAATTGCACTGGACACAGACAAACCCATTTGTTTCCACACCGTCTATGGCTATCTTCATACTAAAAAATAAAATAAATAGCAGAGGTAAGTAGTTGCTGTAAGATCATCTGGGATACAAACCCAAACTATTTATTAATTGGTCCTTTACAGAAAGTATTCTGACCCTGATATACTAATGGACCAAATGCAAAAGTGATGGCAGTAATCTTGGATGTAAATAAATGAATCACTTTCATATGTATTTTTAATCATATATATTTTATGTCTACATGTATACATATATTAAACTAACTGATTTATCCAAATGTTGCAGGCACTGATAAACACCTAAGGAAGAGTAGGAGACAGACAAAAAGTAGAAAAACCAAAGCACTGATTTTTACCAAAAGGTATAGAACACTAATACTCACAGAATATTATCATTGTAATATTCCTTAAGAAATGGAAATCATATTTTACTCTAAGAAATTAATAGCTGCAAAAATAACAACAACCTGGGACGTATAGCAATTCCATGAAGTTTAACTTCTCACCTGATTTCAAATACTGAACAGACAGGTACCAGATAAACCTTGCTTTTGACTTTCAGGAAACTTCTGCTACCATTGAATCCACCATAACAGAAAATGAAGTCCAGCATTCAGTCTTGGAAAAACACCAGGGGTGCCTCAATGGCTTACATAAGAAAAAAATGTGAAGTAGAAAACAGCAGTACACTCTGGGAATACTAAAAATACTCATTAATTTCTTTGAGGCAATTTATCTGATGACTGTGATACACAAGTACAGGGCTTCCCAGGTGACTCAGTGGGTAAAAAATCCACCTGCAATACAGGAGACACAGGAGACATGAATTCGACTCCTGAATCGGGAGGGTCCCTTGGAGGAGGACATGGCAACCCACTCCAGTATTCTTGCCTAGAGAATCCCATGGACAGAGGAGCCTGGAGGGTTAAAGTCCATGGGGTGGCAAAGAGTCAGACACGACCGAAGTGACTGAGCATGCACACACACATGTATACACAAGTTCAGATAGGATGAAGGGAAACATTCAATCACCTGTCAACAGTGGGAGATGTCAGAACACCTTGGTTGCAAATAACAAATATTCAAGC
Organism: Bos javanicus; assembly: GCF_032452875.1. Taxonomy (NCBI): domain Eukaryota; kingdom Metazoa; phylum Chordata; class Mammalia; order Artiodactyla; family Bovidae; genus Bos; species Bos javanicus. Next base: position 56,995,384 of record NC_083881.1, on the reverse strand, counting down.
TGAGCGAGAGCATGTCAAAGAGGGAGATTTACTGGCAAACATAACAAAAGGTCTCAAAGATTATGTGCAGCCCATCTCAGAGATTCCAGCTGAGCTATTTAAAAATCCTAAAAGATGATGCTGTTAAAGTGCTGCACTCAATATGTCAGCAAATTTGGAAAACTCAGCAAAGGCCACAGGACTAGAAAAGGTCCATTTTCATTCCAATCCCAAAGAAGGGCAATGCCAAAGAATATTCAAACTACCATACAATTGCACTTGTTTCACATGCTAGTAAGGTTACGCTCAAAATCCTGCATGTTAGGCTTCAGCAGTACATGAACCGAGAACTTTCAGAGGTAAAAGCTGGGTTTAGAAAAGGCAGAGGAACAGCGATCAAATTGCCGACATTCGTGAGATCATAGAGAAAGAAGGGAATTCCAGAAAAACATCTGCTTCGTTGACTACTCTAAAGCCTTTGACTGTGTGGATTACAACAAACAGTGGAAAATTCTTAAAGGGATGGGAATACCAGATTACCTTACCTGCCTCCTGAGAAACCTGTATGTGGGTCAAGAAGCAACAGTGAGAACAGGAGATGGAGCAACCGACTGGTTTCAATTTAGAAACAAGTACATCAAGGCTGTATATTGTTACGCCACTTACTTAGCTTTGCTGACAAAAAACTATGATTTTTCCAGTGGTCCTATATGAATGTGAGAGTTGGTCCATAAAGAAGGCTGAGTGCTAAAGAATCAAGGCTTTTGAATTGTGCTGCTGGAGAAGACTCTTAAGAGTCCTGTGGACTGCAAGGAGATCAAACCAGTCCATCCTAAAGGAAATCAACCCTGAAGATACACTGGAAAGACTGATGTTAAAGCTGAAGCTCCAATACTTAGGCCACCTGATGCAAAGAGGTGACTCATTGGAAAAGACCCTGATGCTGGGAAAGAATGAAGGCATAAGGAGAAGGGGACAGCAGAGGATGAGATGGTTAGACAGTATCACCAACTCAATGGACATGAATCTGAACAAACTCGGGGGATAGTGAAGGACAGAGAAGCATGGCATGCCACAGTCCATGGAGTTGCAAAGAGTCACATATGACTTAGCAACTGAACAATAACAACAGCTCAGAGATGACAAATCCATGTGCTAAAATCTTTGGGACCCTTGATCCCTTCTCTATACTATTTCCCCATTTTAGCTTCATTTCTTTCTACTTTCTCCAAGGGGGATTTCCTTTACTTATGGTTATGAATTATAGAGTAAAAATGTGTTTTCCCCTACCCAGTTCCAGGTTGGAAAATTCTGAGGAGATATTGACTGATCTATGCCTTGGACCAAGTCAATTGGCTATGATGGGCTATGACCAAAGGTGGGAGATGGGTATCTGATGCCTTATTTTATAAGGAGAGATGTAGAAGTGCTAAACACACTTGCACAAAAGGCAGTGGCTACATAAACTGCTGCTGCTGCTGCTGCTGCTGCTGCTGCTAAGTCGTATCAGTCGTGTCCCACTCTGTGCGACCCCATAGATGGCAGCCCAACAGGCTCCTCCGTCCCTGGGATTCTCTAAGCAAGAACACTGGAGTGGGTTGCCATTTCCTTCTCCAATGGCTACATAAGCTACCAGCTACCAAATATTTCCTTTCCTGTGATTACCTCTGGCTAACTTACTAGGTAACTTACTGGATATAAAGATTAATGTGTCTGCAATGATAATAGATGTCCTATGGAATTTTTCCTGTTGTTCTCAAATTCAGCTAAGACTCAAACAAGACTACAAAAGCCAAATACACCTCATTTTCTTTTATAGATCTTTTACTGGCTACAATTCCCTACTGGCCCTCCTGAGAGATGCCAGTTCCAAAATTTTGGCCAAAGCTTAACTCTCCATTAGTTCCACTTTCAATTAATTTAAGGATGCGATTAGTAAAGAGAACATCAACTTTCAGGGCATGTAATGTTCAGCAAGAGTGGCTATGCTTACTTCAAATCTTATGTGGATTCTACCTTTCTGAGACACCAAAGATGTAAAACTCCAAAAGAATTACTTTTAAAGATGAGGGAGCTTTTAAGAAGGGGACAACAACTTAGCCAGCAGAAACAAGCTAACTAGCTAAAATATATATATATATATATTTTAGATTAGTAGGCATTTTTCTCTAAAACTATCCATCTAGTTCCTCACAAAATGTAAAGCCTATTTCCTCTTCCATAAATTTCAAGTCTGAACTTCTTAGATCAACATTCTCCATGGAGACAAGCAGTTTACACACAGCTACTACTGTTGACTATTGTTACACTTTTTATCATTATGTTGATTAATCTATAAATATTTACTTACAGTTTTTATTAATGTTTTCTTGACCTTTGACTCTGAAGCAGAGATAGGTCTTAAGATAAGCTATGTAAGCTCAGAGTAGAACCTATAGCATAACATCAAAACAAAAACCAGAGCTGTCAAAACAGATATGCTTTCCCATCTTAAAGGTAAAATATGAAAGTGCTTTGAACTCTTAACGATTTTCTTTGTATATTGACGACTCGAGATCATTTTAGTGGGTCTACTTTCCACTTTGGGCTTACCTTGTGGCTCAGCTGGTAATGAATCTGCCTGCAATCCAGGAGACCTGGGTTTGATCCCTGGGTTGGGAAGATCCCCTGGAGAAGGGAACAGCTACCAACTCTAGTATTTTGGCCTGGAGAATTCCACGGACACAGTCCATGGGGTCACAAAGAGTCGGACACAACTGAGTGACTTTACTATAGAGAAAAGTTAATATTTTCCTATGTACTAATAGGATTTATTATTGTCTAATATTCATGGTTAATTAGTAGATAGGTGTTCCTTCAATCTAGTTAATCTGACTACTGTCAAAATGAAAACCTCGTATTTAGGTAAAATGATTCCAGCCATCATTTTTAAAGAACCATTCCCAAACACTGATAGAAAAGAAGCCTTTATATGAGTTAATCTCCTTGCTGCTGCTACTGCTGCTAAGTTGCTTCAGTCATGTCCAACTCTGTGTGACCCCATAGACGGCAGCCCACCAGGCTCCCCCGTCCCTGGGATTCTCCAGGCAAGAACACTGGAGTGGGTTGCCATTTCCTTCTCCAATGCAAGAAAGTGAAAAGTGAAAATGAAGTCGCTCAGTCGTGTGTGACTCTTCGTGACCCCATGGACTACAGCCTACCAGGCTCCTCCATCCATGGGATTTTCCAGGCAAGAGTACTGGAGTGGGGTGCCATTACTGAGGGGGAATATTTTGCAAAATGTTACCCTGGGGACTTCTCACCTAAGTTGTTGCATCAATAAAATTGCTTTTCTGAGAATTTTCATGGTTGCAGTAGATATTTTGAAATATTTGTTTAAGAAATACAACCTAAAATAATTTCTACTATATGCTATGATGCAGAACTTTGGGGTCTTAATTCTTTGTATGTTCAGTAAGACCTAGAACTGTTTGCTGAATAAATAATAGCCCTGACTAGGGAATTTTTGTTCCAAGGAAGACAGCTTTCTATTGAAGATCTGGTTAAAATTCTTGATTTTCAACTGAAAATATCACCTGTTTCCTATAAAATTAAGGGCAAAATTTTAGATATGCCCTTATCAGCAGCATAGAATATATGAATTACAGATTATTACCAGAATACAAAGCCTAAATCATTTTTGCCACCCAACAGTAGGCAAAATTTTCACTAAAATAAATCACATTAAGAAAGAATTGCCTGGAGCCCATGTAATTCATCTTTTTTTTTCACGTCAGATGAAAATATTAGAGAACTACATATATGAACATTTTATCATATCCCATCATCTGCCTACAATAAGGCGTGTGCAATAATCATTTCCCAAAGATAAACATGTCTTAATTCTTAAATATGTTACTTACATGGCAAAAGGAACTTAAGGTCTTGAGATGGGGAAATTATCCTGGATTATCCCAGTGAGCCCAACATAACCATAATAGTCCTTATAAAATGGAGGCAGGAGAGGCAGAGAAGGAAATCTAATGACAGGAATAGAGGTTGGAGTGATATGGCCAAGAACCCAAAGAATGCTGGAAGATTTTGGAAGCCAGAAAATGCAAGGAATAGATTCTCCCCGAAAGCCTCAAGAAAAAGCATAGTCCTGCCAACACCTTGATTTTGGCACTATCAGACTATTGATTCCACAACTCTTAAATAGTAAATTGTCATGTTTTCAGCCACTATGTTTATGGTAATTTGTTATAGCAGCGATAAGAAACTAAGATAGTAGGCTAAAAAATAATATGGAAGATTTTACATATTTTATTGAACTAATTTGTCAAGTATGTTGCTTACTATATATCATATTATATATATATATATATATATATATTTAATTTTTTTAGAGTTGTTCAAGAGAAGTATTTTTCAGGTGTCAGTACACAAATAACTGTGTTCTCTTTAAATTCTCAAATCTATATGTCCCTGATTATCTTTTCATGCAGTCTTCACAGCTAGGAAATTCCAACTCCATCCATTATTATGAAAACTAACTTTATTCCTGATTCAGCTTTACTTATATATTTTTGTGCTCTCTTTACTCTTTTTCTCATTTATCTTCTATCTTCTTGGCTTAAATGTATTTTTATAAGCCACTTCAGATCATTTTTTAAAGATGAGTTTAAATAAATCAATCATTAAACAAATAAATTCCTATTAATACATTATTAGAAAAGATCTTCATGCTTAATTGAACTTCTCCCCGCATTGTAAATTAATCTGATTGAAAATTTGGCCTGAAAAGAGAGGAAATTTGGATGGGGGCCATTTTGAAAAAAACAGCTCAGAGTTTGTTTTAAACTTAGATTAACAAATGACATTTTCACTCCATAATTTTTCTAAAAAGACCCACTAATGTAAAACTCATTACATAGCCTCCATTCTAGAAGTAGCCATTGATTATATTTCTCAAATAATGTAATGAACAATGCTAGTCCATTTACACATTTATAATGCTTATTTTTCTTCATATGTCATAATGATGGACTGATATTGGCCATGTCTGAATGGGGATTTGATTAAGATAGATAATTGTGTTTTAAGAACTATCCTTTGATTTTTGACAACAACTGCTCATGCTTTAGTTAAACCTTTACAGTCTGTAATGTTAGTTTCCCATGTTTGAAGAGCTCTTGAGTAAGAATGAAGACCTGACTTTCTCTGCTCTTCACCCAGTGACTCCTGACATTGAAGCAATCTAACTTTGTCTTCATTGTGACAGAAATGTTCTCATTTACTAGTTGTTACAGACCACAGCTCATTCGATGGACTCCACTTAGCTGTAACTCTGTAAATACATTTCCTATAATTGGTGCTGATATGGGAGAATTAACCTTTCATGCCTCTTTCCATTTGATCCTACCTGTTGACATTTGTATGCCAAAAAAAGAATATGTCAGTGGCATGAGAAAGAGAAGATATGAAGTTCCAAAGTGCTTGTCTGCCAAATAGACAGGTTTAACTGAGGAAGGTGACTGGGAAAAGTGTGAAGATCATGCCAGACATTGGGATATATGTTTAGAAACAGGAAAAAAACTGACTAGCAGAGAAAGCTGATGGGAAGAAAACCTCTGGGACGTAAGCAGACGATGGCAGGTGACAAAGTGGGCCACAAAGAGGTGAACAGGGGAGGACAATTTGCAGAGATGCATGCAGTACTCAGCATGAAAACTGGGCAGTCAGTTTAAGAGACATCAGCCTTGACCAGTCAAAAGCACATTTTTATTTGGCTGTTCATGTCTTGTTGTCTGAGTGAGAATGTCCTTGATCATGTGGGAAAGTAGGGAAGGTCAACACACAAAACAACTGTGGAGGCTTACAGACAGAATGAAGGTGACAGAAAAAAATTATGATACTGTGGGGCCACATAGCAAAATGTTTACTCTAGTGTTGAATATGTTTTGAACAAAAGAGGTAGGGAGGAAATGTTACTAAGTATACTTGTATACAATGATGGGTGCTTACATCTTGCTCATTTATATTTTAGGCTTCGGTAACTACATTTCTTTGTTTTTGTTGTAAGACTGTTTTCTCCAATAGGCTATAAGTCCCAGAGGACAGGGATCACATCTATTTTATTCACTATTCAGTAACAAGCACAACACTTGTCTGTCATACAGAAGGCAGTGATTATATATTTTATCAAATAAAGAAATTAATATATGAATGGCAAAACTCAGCTTACATGGATGCTTATTGGTGTGTGGCTATAAAACTTAAAAAAGTATAACCAATATTGTAAAGTAATTAGCCTCTAATTAAAATAAATAAATTTAATTTTAAAAAAAAGTATAACCACTCAAAACTAGACTTTTTGGTTTCTATGTTGACAAAATATCAGTATATTTGAAACATATAAATGAGCATATTTTTTTGCTTAACTAAATATCATTTTCTGGGCATCATATTAAAGAAGTAGGACTTATAATACCTTTAGCCTTTTCTGGCTCTGGAGGAGTAAGAACAACCACAAATAGAGACCTATTTTGGTTTGGGACTTTTGCTTTTTTAATTTTTGGAATGTATAGGAACCAGTAAAAATAGAAAATATTTAAAAGAGGGAGAATTTAGTTTTAGGATCAAACAATAGATTTAGTCTTTTCTCCATTTGGTTGTCAATCTCTGTGCTCAAATTAAGATAATATTTGAATCTATTTGTCAGCTCTATCTGTCTACACTTATTTTTGAAAAGTAGATAGCACTTGAGTAAAACAATGACTCAATGTAAATGTAGACAATACTATATTTTAAGGAGGCAGTGGTATATGTGTGTGTGTGTATGTATATTACACACACATATATATATATACACACACATATATATGTGTGTGTATGTATATTACACACACACACACACAAATATAGTTTCCAGATCAGAGGAAATCTCAGTACATGTAATCTCTAACTTCTTTTCCTAGAAGAGAATCTAAGTAAAACCTCTTTTGTGGTGTTTTAGGAAAAAGCATGCTCCTGTTCATCAATGATACTGGTAACGTCTCAGGAGAAACACGTATCTGTGCATAAAGGTCTCTGAGTTCACAGGTTCTGCTGAACCCTTTCTCTCTTATTGGCAATTCATCTAGTCCCTACTGAAAGAGGGAGATTTTGTGGGAGAACATCAATCTTCAAACCCAACAATAATAGGATATCAATAGTAGGAATAAACATAATTATATTCCCACACGGAGCAGGTAAAAAAAAAAAAAAAACAGAGAAACGGGATAACCATGTAGACATCAGCAACTTCACAGTTTCTTTTTGGCAGTTTTGTATTGAAACCCTATTACATCTTGAAGAGTCTCATCAAAGTCAAGATTACTTTGGATGTATTATTACCTTCTGTGGTGGAAACAAATAAGAGAGAAGCTGCAGGAAAATATTTTCCTTCCTAAAGAAGCATGCCTTTGAGAAAAATAACCAATTTAGGAATTAGAGCTTATAATTTAGAAGACATCTATTTTATTAGATAAAAGTACCTGCTCGAATGGAATCCCAGAAGAGCTATTTAAAATCCTAAAAGATGATGGCTATCAAAGTGCTGTGCTCATTATGTCAGCAAATTTGGAAAACCCAGCAGTGGTCACAGGACTGTAAAAGGTCAATCCTCATCCTCATTTCCAAGAAGGGCAGTACTAAAGAATTTTCAAAACACTCGACAGTTTCTCTCATAACCCGTGCTAGTAAGATTACGCTCAAAATCCTGCATGTTACGCTTCAGCATTACCAGAATCGAGAACTTTCAAATATACAAGCTGGTTTTAGAAAAGGCAAAGGAAAAAGAGATCAAATCACCAACATTTGCTGGATGACAGGGAAAGCAAGGGAATTCCAGAAAAACCCTCTGCTTCACTGACTATGCTAAAGCCTTTGACTATGTGGATCATAACAAGCTCTTAAAGAGATGTGAACTCTTAAAGAGATGTGTACACCAGACCACCTTATCTGTCTTCTGAGAAATCTGTATGTGGGTCAAGAAGCAACACTTAGAACCTTATATGGAACAACTGATTGGTTCAGGATTGAGAAACTAGTACGACAGGATGTTTATCATTACCTTGTTTATTTAACTTATATGCAGAGCACATCATGAGAAATGCTAGGTTGGATGAGTTACAAGCTAGAATCAAGATTTCTGGAAGAAACATCAACAACCTCAGATACACAGATGATAGTACTCTAACGGCAGAAAGCAAAGAGGAACTACAGAACCTCTTGAGGAAGGAGAAAGAGAAGAATGCAAAAGCCAGGTTAACACTAAATATTAAAAAAAACCTAAGATCATGGAATCCTGCTCAATTACTTCATGGCAAATAGAGGGAGAAAAGGTGGAAGCCGTGACATATTTCCTTTTCTTGGGCTCCAAATGCAGCCATGCAATTAGAAGACGATTGTTTCTTGGAAGGAAAGCTATGACAAACCTAGACAGTGTGTTAAAAGGCAAAGATATCACTTTGTCGACAAAGGTCCATACAATCAAGGCTATGGTCTTTCCAGGAGTCATGTACGGTTCTGAGAGCTGGACCATAAAGAATGCAGAGCATCACAGAATTGATGCTTTCAAACCGTGATGCTGGAGAAGACTTTTGAGAGTCCATTGGACAGCAAGGAGGTCAAATCAGTCAATGTTAAAGGAAATCAACCCTGAATACTCATTAGGACTGAAGCTGAAGCTCCAATACTTTGGTTACCTGATACAAACAGCTGACTCACTGGAAAAGACACTGATGCTGGGAAAAACTGAAGACAGAAGAAGATGGCAACAGAGGATGAGATGGTTGGATGGCATCACCAGTATAATGGACATGAACTTGGACAAACTCCAGGAGATGGTGGGGGGCAGGGAGGCCTGGCATGCTGCAGTCCATGGGGTCACAAGAGTTAGACACGTCTTGGCAACTCAACAACAACCTGATAGAAACTGATCTTCATTTATCCTTGGGTTTGCTTTTTTCCCCTAAGAGACCATACAAATATTTAAATATGTAGATTAGAGAAGCAGCAAAACAGGAAAAAAAGTTATCAAGATTGGGTGTGTGCTATAACATCTATTTGTAAATTCTCCAGAAATACATAAATATGAGATTGTGTGTGTATTAGATACTCAATCATGTCTGGCTCTTTGTGACCCCGTGGATTATAGCCTGCCAGGCTCCTCTGTCCATGGAATACTCCACACAAGAATACTGGGGTGGGTAGCCATTCTTTTCTCCAGGGGATCTTCCTGACCCAGGGATCAAACCCAGGACTCTTGAATTGTAGGCAGATTCTTTACTGTCTGAACTGTCAGGAAAGCCCCAAATATGGGATTAACCTCAGTCAAGTAAGTGTTAATGTTATTCTGTTCTATTACCTAAAATTATAGGAAGCTTAAATCAAAGGCAAATATATATTTGCCAACATTCACTGGATCATAGAATAAGCAAGGGAATTTCAGAATACCATCTACTTCTGCTTCATTGACTATGCTGAAACCTTTGACTGTGTGGATCATACCAAACTGTGCAAAATTCTTAAAGAGATGTGAATACCTGACTATCTTACCTGCCTCCTGAGAAACCTATTTTCAGGTCAAGAAGTAACAGTTAGAACTGGACATGGAACAATGGACTGGTTCCAATTGGAAAAGGAGTATGACAAGGCTGTAGATTGTCACCCTGCTTATGTAACTTATATGCAGAGTATACCACGCAAAATACTGAGCTAGAGGAATCACAAGCTGGAATCAAGATTGCAGGGAGAATATCAACAGCCTCAGATATGCAGATGATAGCCCTCTAATGGCAGAAAGTGAAGAGTAACCAAAGAGCCTCTTGGTAAGGGTGAAAGAGGAGAGTAAAAAAGCTGGCTTAAAACTCAACATTCAAAAAAACTAAGATCATGGCATCTGGTCCCATCACTTCATGGTAGATAGATGGGGAAAAAATGGAAACAGTGGTAGATTTTATTTTCTTGGACTTTAAAATCACTGTGGATGATGACTGCAGCCATGAAATTTAAAGACACTTGCTCCTTGGAAGGAAAGCTATGACAAACCTAGACAGCATAATAAAACCAGAGATATCATCACTTTGCCGAAAAAGGTCAGTATAGTCAAGGCTATGGTTTTTTGGTTTTCCAGCAGTCATGTACTGATGTGAGAGTTGGATCATAAAGAAGACTGAGCACTGAAGAACTGATGCATTTGAATTATGGGGCTCGAGAAGATTCTTGAAAAAGTTGGCTTAAAACTCAACATTCAGAAACCTAAGATCATGGCACCTGGTCCCATCACTTCATGGTACATAGATGGGGAAACAGTGGAAACAGTGACATAATTTCTTTTGGGGGGCTCCAAAATCACTACAGATGGTGACTGCAGCCATGAAATTAAAAGATGTTTGCTCCTTGGAAGAAAAGTTATTAACAACCTAGATAGCATATTAAAAACCATAAACATTACTTTGACAATAAAGGTCCATATAGTCAAAGCTATGGTTTTTCCAGTAGTCATGTATGGATATGAGAGTTGGACTATAAAGAAAGCTGAGCCCTGAAGAATTGATGCTTTTGAACTGTAGTGTTGGAAAAGACTTCAGAGAATCCCTTGGACTGCAAGGAGACCCAACCAGTCCATCCTAAAGGAAAGCAGTCCTGAATATTCATTGGAAGGACCGATGCTAGAGCTGAAACTCCAGTACTTTGGCCACCTGATGTGAAGAGCTGACTCATTTGAAAAGATCCTGATGCTGGGAAAGATTGAAGGTTGGGGAGAAGGGGATGACAGAGGATGAGATGGTTGGATGGCATTATGGACTCAATGGACATGAGTTTGAGTAAGCTCCAGGAGTTGGTGATGGACAGGGAGGCCTGGCATGCTGCAGTCCATGGGGTTGCAAAGAGTCAGACACGACTGAACCACTGAACTGAACTGAACTGAGAAGACTCTTGAGAGTTCCTTGGACTGAAAGGAGATCAAACCAATCAGTCCTAAAGGAAATCCACCCTATATATTCATTGGAAGGACTGATGTTGAAGCTGAAGCTCCAATACTTTGGCCATGTGATGTGAAGAGCAGACTCAATGGAAAAGACCCTGATTCTGGAAAAGACTGAAGGCAAGAGGAGAAAGGGACGACAGGGGATGAGGTGGCTGGATGGAATCACTGATTCAATGGACATGAGTTTGAGCAAACACTGAGAGATAGTGAAGGACAGGAAAGCCTGGTATGCTGCAGTCCATGGGGCTGCAGAGTCAGACATGACTGAGTGACTGAACAACAACTGACTGTCTTTCACTATGGCACCCAGGTGCGATCTATGGAAAGGGACAATTCCTATGGGTAGGTGTCAGCATCTACTCCCAACAGGAAGGGAACAGAAAATGAATTATTATTCCCAAAGTCATTTATGGAGAAAATGCAGCTCCTAAGATAGGACATTGGAATTGGGAAAGCAGAGACAAAGCAAGGCATTACAGAACTTGGAGGAGGCTAGACTACTTGAAGGGGTTTACCCTGACTGAGTAGCATCCTTCACTCCTCTTGGTTTTGTGTTAGAAGAAAGGTTTTGTTCTTAGAGGCCAAAGCAGATGCACACAATCCCAGACCACTCTTTACATGACTTGATGAAAGTAGACTAGGGCTTAAGATGCTCAGCTCCTATATCAGACTACCAGAATTTGGGTTCCAGACCCATAAATTAATAGTTTGATGATGTGACCAGGTAACTTAACATTTCTAAGCTTTACCTAAAAATAAAAATCCACTTGCCACATATTTTAAGTGTTTAAGATGATTGCCATGTGTCTAAATATCAAAAATATTAGCTATTATTATGATAAATACTGATACTATGTGAATGAGTGTGTATGTGTGTTGTCAGTCTCTGTGTTCTTCACACTCCGGCAGTAAACGAAAAGGTATTATATGTGAGAATTTTTTAAAATACAGTTTATTCTTTAGAGCAGTTTTAAGCTCACAGCAAACTGAGATAAAAGTACAGAAAGTTGCCATATATTCCGCCCTGCAACACACACACTCTCTCACATTATCAACATCCCCTACCAGAGTAGTACAATTGCCAAAATTGGTGAATCCATACTGGTGGTGGTGGTTTAGTTGCTAAGTCATGTCCGACTCTTGTGACCCCATGGACTGTAGCCTGCTAGGCTGCTCTATCTATGGGAATTCTCCAGGCAAGAATACTGGAGTGGATTGCCATTTCCTTCTCCAGGAATCCATACTGACACATCACTTATCACCCAAAGGACACAGTTTCAATCAGGGTTCATTTTTGGTGTTGTACATTCCATGGGTGTTTATGTAAATGATTATTTCCAAAAATGCTGAGGAACAGTCCTTTACCAGTATATTTAAATAATTCAGTGACTACTAATAAAACACATCTTATTTCAGTTGACTGGGATATAACAAAATAGCACTAAAATATATAGCTTTCACTGCAAAGATTTTACTATTTTAGTGAAATAATAAGTTATATTATAATATAAAATTCTTAACCAAGTGCTTTTCTGAGTTAGAAACATTGCTATGGGGGAGGAGACAAGGAAACAAAAATAACTTAGATGTATATTCTACTCACTAAGCTTTCTATTCTATTGAGCTTCAAGTTTAATAAAATACATAAGAATTACATCTAAATAATCACAATCAAAAGATTAAAGTGACAAAATGATGTGATAAAGAATTGTTGGAGCATAAAAAATTGCTGGAACTTACAAAGTGGAGAGATTTATCCTGAGTAATCCGATGTTGCTTAATGAGAGAGTTTATTAACAAGTTATGAACAAAGGTGGAAACTTTATTCAGGGGAAGAGAGAGATAAACTAAGTTACAGCATCAAGGAATCGTGGGAAAAGGTCTTTTCATCATTCAACCTATTCAGCATAAATTTACCCTGTGCCAATGGCAACCCACTCCAGTATTCGTGCCTGGAGAACTCTATGGACAGAAGAACCTGGTGGGCTCCAGTCCATGGGGTCACCAAGAGTCAGACATGACTGAGCAACTAATACACACAACCAGGAGCCAGCTACTGTTGCTGGTGCCTGAGATATGGCAGTAAAGAAAAGAGGCAAAAATCCTGTCCTTGAGGAACTTACTGTCTGTCTATTGCAGGTAAGCAAACTTTCAGTTTGATAGAAACAAAGGAGCCAATCAATTAATCAGTAAAACAAAAAAAGTTGGGGAGACAGAAAAATGTTTGGATAGGTGCTGAACAGGGCCAGGTCACTGACAGTTCTCTGATGGTCAAACCAGAAAAATCAGACTTTTGTTGTTTAGACAAAGGTAAGTCATTAAAGTTTTTTGTGCAGAAAAATATTCTAATCAGATCTGTATTTGAGGAAGATTAACTAGGTAGCCAACTAGCAAGATGAAAGACAAGAAAAGACAAGGGGTAGACATTAGAGCAGTTCAGTAAAGTAAAAATATGGATAAACAGGCCAAGAGAAAAAGAAGTCAGATACTTGAAGAGGACATAAAAGGAGTCTCTATGCTATGCTATGCTAAGTCACTTCAGTCGTGTCCTACTCTGTGCGACCCCAGAGGTGGCAGCCCACCAGGCTCCCCCGTCCCTGGGATTCTCCAGGCAAGAACACTGGAGTGGGTTGCCATTTCCTTCTCCAGTGCATGAAACTGAAAAGTGAAAGTGAAGTCGCTCAGTCGTGTCCGACTCTTAGCGACCCCATGGACTGCAGCCCACCAGGCTCCTCCGTCCATGGAATTTTCCAGGCAAGAGTACTGGAGTGGGGTGCCATTGCCTTCTCCAAAAGGAGTCTCTAGATGTAATATTAAGCCTTAAGGACACAGAAAGTTTGCATCTTCCAAACGAAAGGCAATGCCTGGCCAGTACCTCATCATGTGGTTCTTCACAGATGAGATTAAATTTGCAGGGTTCATCTTTTCTTCAGGCAGATTATCTTCAAAGTGGTCAATTAACTCAATCTTTACCCCTTTACAAATATTTCCTTGTTTTGATGAAAGCAATGACTACTGAGGTAGAAATATTCCAGTTAATCAGAAGGGACCTCCCATCATTAAATGTCCATGTTCTGAAAGGAAGGAACATCAAGGAATTGGGAAAAAGGGATCTCAATGTTTAATTCTATTGTCTTCCTTGCTACTCATCTGTCTAGCAATTACAAAGAGAGCAATTACGATGACATGAATGAAAAACAAGACAAAAATGTGTAAGCCAATCTACAATTTTTCCAAAACGAGTTTCATGCTTATTTTCCCAGTCTTTAGACCCCCACTGTTAACCTCGGCTTTTACTTTTCCATTATTCTCAGAAGCACTAGGGTACAAAGGCAGTCTGTAGTCAACTTGCAACAAGGGAAGTAAAGAGTTGTCTATTAAATTTGCAGCTCCAATCTGCAGGAACTATCATGTTGCATGGGTACTGAGTCCCTCAGTCGTGTCCAACTCTTTGCGACTCCATGGACTGTAGCCCACCAGGCTCCACCATCCATGGAATTTTCCAGGCAAGAATACTGGAGTGGGTTCCCATTTTCTTCTCCAGGGGATCTTCCTGACCCAGGGATCGAACCTAGGTCACCTGTGGCTCCTGAATTGTCAGGTGGATTCTTTACCACTGAGCCACCAGAGAAGCCTTGCAGGAATTATGATTTCATATATTAGCAACAAAATGGATTACAAGAGTGATAGAAAAATATAATTATCTCAAGTTACTAAAACAAAATACACGTTATCAGTACTCACAAGAAGCTTTTTGAGACACAAGGAAACTGGAAAATAGGAAAACACACACACAGAGTATGCACATACATCACACACATAAGCACATACATAAACATGCATATATACATACACAATATATTCTCCACTGAGGAATACTGAGAAATAAAGAACTTAATTGGTACCTATGTACATTTTCATACCCTGCTAATCATACACACTTTTTTTTCTTCCTTTGACATTCTTCCATTTTAAGAATAAAGAAATATAAAGTATAGGATCTCAAATCATGTGATCCGGGGAGCAAATTCAACTGCACCACTTATGTTCTATTTCCTTAAGCATTTTACTCAAACCTTATGAGCCTCAATTTTCTCATCTGTAAATAGGAGTAATAATGCCTACCTCTAGGTTCTAATGTAGTAATATATTCAATGAGATTATAGAGATAAATGCTTACGGTGTTGGGTAATTAAGAAATAATAAATGTCATTTATCGTTGCCTATTTTTTTATCATTGTCATTATTATTAAACCTCATAGATGAAGGAAACCACATTAGTAAAAGACAATTCCCTGGGCAGGCAATGCAGTTGAAATCCCAGCATGTGCCAGCAGGTCTTGAAAGTGCAAACTCACTTAAAACCCAGGCGTTCTGGGTCAGCCACTATCACCTCCAAGAGTGAGATACTTACAACTCCAAAACTTAAAATAGCTCTGAAGTGTTGGCAAAGATATCCTGTTGTGAAGGTACAATAAGTGCCCTTTGTGAATTTCACTCCCCAAGTGTTAACTGACATATCGCATGCAACACTTGACAGTCTCTTTCAAAAACAGTTTAAAAGAAAGTGCCTGAAATACGGAGAATTTGGCTGCTCATTACAGACATCACTTTGGCAAACATCATGTTGAGGCATCAAAGCTTTTCAAACACTGGAGGACCTAACTCAGACTCAGATAAGCAAAGCTGATAAACAAATTGTCCCTGATTTCAGGGTGTATCTGTTTAATATAATTGTTCTTACCAGCTGAAACTACAGGCTATGTATCACTTAAACAGTCCA
This sequence comes from Bos javanicus, assembly GCF_032452875.1. Taxonomy (NCBI): domain Eukaryota; kingdom Metazoa; phylum Chordata; class Mammalia; order Artiodactyla; family Bovidae; genus Bos; species Bos javanicus. Next base: position 56,979,608 of record NC_083881.1, on the reverse strand, counting down.
AACAGAAAACTAATTTTTGAAAAATTTCTATGCGATTTCTTCTATTCTTTTCTGAAGTAGCAAGTGTGAGGATGGCAAGTCTTTACTTGCAGATCCTAACCCTTCCCTCATGTGAAACCCTCTTTCACTGCGTTCAACCTTTCTGAAGTATCCCTTAACTTCCCAGGCTATTAAGAAGTCATATTAGTACTGTAAAGAGACAGGGCTCTCAATACTTTCTGGAACTCTCAAAGCTGTTTATATTACTAAAATGAAAATGAATTTTTAAAAGAAATTTAGAACTCTGTGAGAAATGTGCTACAGTTACTTGTACACACTGCAATTTTGGATACATTCAGTTCAGTTCAGTTCAGTCGCTCAGTTGTGTCTGATCCTTTGCAACCCCATGAACTGCAGCACACCAGGCATCCCTGTCCATCACCAACTCCCGGAGTCTACCCAAACCCATGTCCATTGAGTCAGTGATGCCATCCAACCATCTCATCCTCTGTCGTCCCCTTCTCCTCCTGCCCTCAATATTTCCCAGCATCAGGGTCTTTTCAAATGAGTCAGCTCTTCACATCAGGTGGCCAAAGTATTGGAGTTCCAGCTTCAACATCAGTCCTTCCAATGAACACCCAGGACTGATCTCCTTTAGGATGGACTGGTTGGCTCTCTTTGCAGTCCAAGGGACTCTCAAGAGTCTTCTCCAACACCACAGCTCATTAGTTGTGATATATTTGTATTTCAGATATAAACAGCTGTAGAATATGAGTCATTTTATAAGCTGGTTTCTTGTACCTTCCCTTTTATAAGAACCTAATGTTATATCTATCAATATCACAAATGTTGTGCTAGGACATAGATAGGTGTATAGGCTTACAATCAAAAGTATTTATTTATAGTTTTTTTTTTAGAACTAGTTTCAAGAAGTCCTTTCCTCCTTTACAACTAACTCAGTTACTTTTAGTTTGCAAATTTCTTGAGCACATTAATTCAGCAAATGTTTTATGAGCATTGGCTATGTACCAGCAGCACTGTGCTGGGCCATGAGACAAAACCATGATAAAGTATAAATTGATTGTTTCATGTAGTATTACAGATGCTATCATAAAGATCAACTAAAGTGGAGGTGGAATTAAGTGTCCAGATTCTAGTTCCAACTCATGGGAGAAGTTAGTTTCCCCACCACCACCAAGCAATTCTCACAACACCAACTGCATGCCTTGCAATTCAACTCAATTCTGACATTAGGCAACCTAAGATAGTTCAGCTTCCACAGGTTAAGGGTTGAGTCTGATGGGGTTCAAAATGAGCCACCCCCTTCAAATGTGCCACTTTTGCCTAAAGATTATTTTGAATCAAAAGTAACTGAGACTCTGTGAGTTCAAGAGAAAATTGTGCCCTTCCCTTAACCACCTGGGGCTTCCCTTATAGCTCAGTTGGTAAAGAATCTGCCTGCAATGCAGGAGACCCCAGTTCAATTCCTGGGTTGGGAAGATCCTCTGGAGAAGGGATAGGCTACGCACTCCAGTATTCTTGGGCTTCCCTTGTGGCTCAGCTGGTAAAGAATCCACCTGCAATGCGGGAGACCTGGGTTCAATCCTTGGATTGGGAAGATCCCCTGGAGAAGGGAAAGGCTACCCACTCCAGTATTCTGGCCTGGAGAATACCATGGACTATAGTCCATGGGGTCCCAAAGAGTTGGAGCGACTTTCACTTCACTTAACTACCTAGAAGAATTTAACTGAGCATCTTTCCCAGAAAAAGTTATTACCAGAGATAAGTTGTATCTGAGTGGCCCATCTATATGGCAGGGCAAATATCTAATTACCCAATATTTGCTCTTCCTCCCATAGTCCTAGAATTATCCTTCAGTCCTTGGATGTCCAAGGTCCCTACCCTATTCCTTAGCTCGAAATGACTTATATCTTTCTGTCTTTGAACCTTTCCTGTATGTGGGGTTCCAGTATACATAAAATTAAATCATCTCTTGTTAATTTGTGTTAATTCTTATAACAGTCAGAAGAATCTAGAAAGTTAAAGGCAATGTTTTTCCCTCCCCCACAAATCCTGTAAGACTGCCCTCTCACACACAGAATTTGAGATGCAAGAGGCAAGCCCAGGTTGCTACCTGTACTTCTGACCAATGGCTATAAATTAGAGGTTCAAAGACCCTTTTTCTCAGGTTTGATTAATTTGCTACAGCAGTTCACAGAACTCAGGAAACTCACTAGATTACCAGTTTATTATGAAAGGTTGTAACTCAGAAACAATCAAATGGGAGAGAGGCATGGGGCTATGCCTGGGGAAAGAACACAGAACTTCCATGCTCTCTTGGAGCTTGCCACTCACTCTTCCCAAATCTACACCTGTGCACCAAGTTGGAAAAAACCCTGTCCTTCTGTGTTTTTAGGGAAGCATTATTGATTAAATCATTGGCCACCAACAACTGAATTCAATCTCTAATCTCTCTCACCTACTGAAAGTGTTGTGTTTTGGGAGCAGGAGGCGGTGAATGGTGGTGGGGGATGGGGGAGGGGGATTGAAAGTTCCAACTCTCTATTAGGTTGGTGAAAAAGTAACTGTGATTTTAGATCATGAATTTTCATTATATAATACATGGTTGGCATGTTTGGATCTCCTGGCAACCAGTGTCCCTTCCTTACAATGCCTACAGGCTTTCCTAAGTCATCTCATTAACATAACAAAAACATCTTATGGCTCTTGGCACAGGAAATTCCAGTTGAGCTATTTCAAGTCCTAAAAGATAATGCTGTGAAAGTGCTGCACTCAATATACCAGCAAATTTGGAAAACTTAGCAGTGGCCACAGGACTAGAAAAGGTCAGTTTTCATTCCAATCCCAAAGAAACGCAATGCCAAAGAATGCTCAAACTACCGCACAATTGCACTCATCTCACACGCTAGTAAAGTAATGCTCAAAATTCTCCAAGCCAGGCTTCAGCAATAAGTGAACTGTGAACTTCCAGATGTTCAAGCTGGATTTAGAAAAGGCAGAGGAACCGGAGAACAAATTACCAACATCTGTTGGATCATCAAAAAAGCAAGAGAGTTCCAGAAAAACATCTACTTCTGCTCTACTGACTATGCCAAAGCCTTTGACTGTGCAGATCACAGCAAACTGCAGAAAATTCTTAAAGAGATGGGAATACGAGACCATCTGACCTGCCTTCTGAGAAATCTGTATGCAGGTCAGGAAGCAACAGTTAGAACTGGACATGGAAAACAGACTGGTTCCAAATTGGGAAAAGAGTACGCCAAAGCTGTATATTGTCACTTAGCTTATTTAACTTATATTATGCAGAGTACATCATTCAAAATGTTGGAATGGATGAAGCACAACCTGGAATCAAGATTGCCAGGAGAAATATCAATAACCTCAGACATGCAGATGACACCATCCTTATGGCAAAAGAAGAAGAACTAAAGTCATTCTTGATGAAAGTGAAAGAGGAGAATGAAAAAGTTGGCTTAAAACTTAACATTCAGAAAACTAAGATCATAGCATCTGGTCCCATTACTTCATGGCAAGCAGATGGGGAAACAGTGGAAACAGTGAGAGATATTTCTTTTGGTCTCCAAAATCACTGCAGATGGTGATTGCAGCCATGAAATTAAAAGACACTTGTTCCTTGGAAGAAAAGCTATGACCAACCTGTGTGTGTGTTAGTCGCTTACTTGTGTCCAACTCTTTGCAACCCCATAGACTGTAGCCCGCCAGGCTCCTCTGTCTATGACCAACCTAGACAGCATATTAAAAAGCAGAGACATTACTTTGCCAACAAAGGTTCTAGTAGTCAAAGCTATGGTTTTTCCAGTAGTCATGTATGGATGTGAGAGTTGGACTATAAAGAAAGCTGAGTGCCAAAGAATTGATACTTTTCAACTGTGGTGTTGGAGAAGACTCTTGAGAGTCCCTGGGAATGCAAGGAGATCCAACTGGTCCATCCTAAAGGAAATCAGTCCTGAATACTTACTGGAGGGACTCACGCTGAAGCTGAAACACTAATACTTTGGCCACCTGATGCGAAGAACTGACTCACTGGAAAAGATCCTGATACTGGGAAAGATCAAAGGCAGGAGGAGAAGGGGACAAAAGAGGATGAGATGGTTTGATGGCATCACCAACTCGATGACATGAGTCTGAGCAAGCTCCAAGAGCTGGTGACCGACAGGGAAGCCTGGTGTGCTGCAATCCATGGGGTCACAAAGAGTCGGACATGACTCAGCAGCTGAACTGAACAGGAAATTGCAAGGGTTTTAGGAGCTGTGAGCCAGAAGCCAAGTTCAAAGACCAAATGTATATGAAAAATACATCTTGGTCATCTGAATAACCAAACATATATCTTGTATAAGCCACAATATTGTAGGAAGCATAAACAGAGTGCTTATTTTGAGATAGTAAGACATCGGGAAAGCTTCCTTCAGTAACGAAACCTGAGCAGAATGTAAGTATTGATTAACATGGTTACTGTATGTGTAGAATTGGGGTTAAGGCAGGTAAGAGATGACTGAGAGAGAACAGGGAAGAAGGTACCACCTAAGGCAGAGAAAAGCAAGGCCAGAAGACAGAGAAAGCAAAGATTATACAAGCTCACTCCGAGCGATTAGCTCTGAGCAGAGCATAGAACACAGTGTTCAGATTTAAGGAAGGAGATTTGAACAAGATTTGATTTTAAAGGTGCTTAGAGACAAGGTTGAGGACTTTGGATTTTATCCTAATTGCAGTGGGAAGCTATATTATTTTCATATTGCTGCTCTAACAAATTATCTCAAACTCAGTAGCCTAAATTGAAGATAACTTAGTGCCCTAAAGGGCTTCCCTGGTGGCTCAGACTATAAAGTATATGCTTGCAAAGCAGGGGACCAGGGTTCGATCCCTGGGTCTAGAAGATCCCCTAGAGAAGGGAATGGCAACCCACTCCAGTATTCTTGCCTGGAGAATTCCATGGACAGAGGAGCCTTGTGGGGTACAGTCCATGGGGTCACAAAGAGTCAGACACAACTGAGCAATTTTCACTTTCACCTTAGTGGCTGAAAACACCACAGATTTATTATCTTACAGTTCTTGAGTTCAGAAGTCCAAAACTGGTTATCTGTGCTGCCTTCCTTCTGGAAACTCTAGGAGAGAATCCATTATCTTTTCTTTTCCAAGTTCCAGAGGGTGTCCACATTCACATTTCTAAGCACATGTATCCCTTACAAAAATTCCAATACTACAATGTCATATCTCCCACTTTCACATTTATAAAATGATTACATTGGGCCCACCAGGATAATTTACCCATCTCAAGATACTCAATTTAATCACATCTGTGAAATTCCTTTTGCCATGTGTAAGGTAACATTAGTCACAGGATCTGGGGACTAGGATGTGGAGATTTGAGGAGAGAAATTATTCTACCTACCACGGAAGCTATTTCAGGTTTTAAGACAGGAACTGAAAGATCTGAGTTAACATAAAATTAACTGAGAATCAATGTTATAATTCATGAGTTTCTGTATTTAAGTAATAGTAGGTAATCATGTTAAAAATCTCTCTTTTTTTTTTTTAGGTATCTGCTTTACAGCCAGTATTTCTCCTTTCTTTTCTCTATTGATCGATGAATGTGTATGTATAATTATAGGGACAATAATAAGCACACAAAGAGTATGTGGGGAGGAGGGCTCCTATACCTAAAAAAATCACTCATGTTCAATAAATACATTTGGATTCTTAGCCTGAATGCATAAGCACATGAGAAGTCAAAGGCAGCCCATGCTGCAAAGATAGGCAGATCTGGATAGATGTGTGTTTCTTGGACAAGCTGCTCGAGCTTTTTGTGACAGGTTCCTCACCTATTAAATAGGCACAATACCTGCCCAGTAGTTTTGTTGTAAAGATTAAATGTAGTATAAAATTGGCAATAATATTTTTTCTTTTTTTTAATTTATTTATTTTTAGGTGGAGGATAATTGCTTTGCAATATTGTATTGGTTTCTGACATACATCAACGTGAATCAGCCGTAAGTGTACACATCCCTTCCCTCTTAAACCTCCCTCCCACCTTCCACACCTCTCTAGGTTGTCACAGAGCACCAGGCTATAGCACAGGCAACTATATCACAAGCAACCTGTGCTATATAGCAACTTCCCATTAGCTATCTATTTTACACATGGTAATATATACATTCCAATGCTACTCTCTCAATTTGTCCCAGTTTCTCCTTCCCCCACTGTGTACAAAAGTCTGTTCTCTATGTCTAAGTCTCTATTCCTGACCTGCAAATAGGTCCATCAATACCATTTTCAAATGTATGTGCTAATACATATTTGATGTTCTCTTTCTGACTTACTTCACTCATATAATGGACTCTAGGTTCATTCACCTCACTAAAACTGACTCATCATGTTTTACGGCCAAGTAATATTCCATTGTATATATACCACAACTTCTTTATCCATTCATCTACTGAAGGACATCTAGGTATCTTGCATGTCCTGGATACTGTAAATAGTGCTGCAATGAACATTTGGACAATGTACATGTGTCTTTTGCAATTATGATTTTCTCATAGTATATGCCAGTAGTGGAATTGCTGAGTCATATGTTAGTTTTATTTCTAGTCTTTTAAGTAATCTCCATACTGTTGTCCACAGTGGCTGTATCAGTTTACAGGCCCACCAAGAGTGCATTTCCACATCCTTTCTAGCATTTATAGTTTGTAGATTTTTTGATGATGGCCATTCTGACAGGTGTGAGGTGATACCTCATTATAGTTTTGATTTCAGTTCAGTTCAGTCGCTCAGACATGTCTGACTCTTTGCGACCCCATGGACTGCAGCATGCCAGGCCTCTCTGTCCATCACCAATTCCCAGAGTTTACTCTAACTCATGTCCATTGAGTCGGTGATGCCATCTAACCATCTCATCCTCAACCTTCTCCTCCTGCCTTCGATCTTTCCCAGCATCAGGGTCTTTTCAAATTTGTCAGTTCTTTGCATCAGGTAGCCAGAGTACTGGCGTTTCAGCCAATGTTGAGCACTTTTTCATGTGTTTATTAGCCACCTGCATTTCTTTTTTGGAGAAATGTCAATTTAGGTCTTCTGTAAAATTGGCAGTAATATTTTGACCTTCACAGCATTAGGCTTTTATAATGGGAAAGGTATCACATACCTATGCACATGTTCTGTGGTACCTTCTCAAATACAGAAATTAGACAAGAATAATATAAGCCAGATATTGTAGGGTGCAAAAAAAAAAAAATACTAGTTATAATTCCTCACACTTAGTCTAACATAACAAAACAGTATTTTTAAAAAACAATAGTCATAACCCTGTGTACGAGACAGCAAAAGAGACATTGATGTATGGAACAATCTTATGGACTCTATGGGAGAGGGAGACGGTGGGAAGATTTGGGAGAATGGCATTGAAACATGTAAAATATCATGTATGAAACGAGATGCCAGTCCAGGTTCAATGCACGATACTGGGTGCTTGGGGCTAGTGCACGGGGATGACCCAGAGGGATGGTATGCGAGGGAGGAGGGAGGAGGGTTCAGGATCGGGAACACATGTATACCTGTGATGGATTCATTTTGATATTTGGCAAAACTAATACAATTATGTAAAGTTTAAAAATAAAATAAAATTAAAAAAAACAAACAAAAAAAACAATAGTCAATATAAGCATTATTGTAATTATTCAATTGTTCAAATACAAAAATAAAGAGTTGTGAAATATGTTCATTATGGATATTTTACACAGCTCTTTCAAATTAACATCTTTTTAGGAGCCACTGCTGGCCTGGAGCTTCCCAGTGCATTTCCTCAGGCCCAAGCTGGCAGCTGTATTCTTTTTCTTTATTATCATTCCTAACAGCTGCTAAAGAACGGAAACTGGTAACATTCATGCTCCCTGGGTTCCAAAGTCATTTCCAATCTTTTTTCTTTCTCCAAACTTTAGTCATCCCAAGGGTGTGAGTGCAAAAGATATTCAGAAATCTGAAAGAGGCTTAAAATCACATTTTCTTTAAAACGCTAAAATGGTCCTCAGGCCACTTTACCATTCTGTCCATTAGAAGATGTGTATATAAGCTAATGCTAGGATAAGGAAAGGAAGGCCCAAATTAATGAAATACGTTTGTGGATGCTTATCACAGCCAATATCCGGACACATATAAATGAAGTTCCCTTTAGATGACAGACATTATATAATGGAAAACACAGTAGGTATGAAGTCAAAAAGCCTTCATTTTAATCCAGCAGCTGGAAGGGTATTTACAAATCATTTGTTTTAATTCCCTCACATTGTTGATTCATTTCACTCAGAAAATATTTACTCAGGCCCTACGATGTTTTGGGCACTGTGCTAGGCACTGGAGAGAAAATGAGCCAAAATGACAATGGACAAAGTCCTTGGTCATCCTGAGTTTAAGTAAATATTCTTATATAACTTCTTTTTAACACTGAATTTTTTACATTAACTCTTTAATACATTTAAATGAATCCTGCTCAATAAGAGGAAACAGCCAAATACTGTAGTACTCAATGAATAATCTATTAATTACTGAGCAATTCTTAAACCCTTTAAAAAATCATCGCTTATTCTGTTTTAGCCCTTCCTAGTGCTGTACTATGCCTGTTGAGTCTAGAACCATAACATGCTATTATAAATGTCTCAAGTTTTAACAAATTTTTAATTGATAAAATTAAATCTGTTTTTTTGCTCTTTTTCCTGGGTTTAATTAGCAAATAGAAGATACACTGGTCTTTGTAAAGATTTTCAGCGGGTAATGTTGGTTACATGTAATTTTTATTTAAATGCTAATCTTAGAATCAAATGGCCAGTGATATTTATAATTGGTTGTTTCTTACATATAAAAGCTATTGATCATTGTTTCTGGAGAAATGATTGACTTTAAGTACAACACAGGTTTGTAACTAGACAAGCCTGGAATATCTGTATTGCCAGAAAGTAAGAAAATAGCTTAAAAAAATTGATGGATGTGTTATAAGAACATAGGTATCAGACTGAAGAGGGTCTACTGGCCAAATCTGAGACAATCTGAGCATCAATATTAAGTTCAGCAATGAATTATAAACCATTTAAAAATAGGAATCTGTAAATCCATACCAATAATAATCAGATAAATAATTAAATGAAGGAGAAAAATGGGCTCTGCTTATAGAAGAATGACAAATGCTGACTGAAGACTAGGGAGGGGGCAGTAAAGGTTGAAAAAAAATTATTTTGCAAATATCTCAGTAAAGATTGAACCAGGAAAGAACAGTTAGTGAAGGCAAAATCCAGGAGAATATTTTGCTGAGAAGAAAGATATTTACATGGTCTTAAAATGTGTTCCTGTAGCCTGCTTATTTGTTATCATGGGGTAAATATTTATTTCAAAATAGAGAAATTATCTCCACAAGTGATAAAAATTAGTATTACCAATAGCGGCAGATGTACATAGGGTGCTTCCAGATGTAATAGCCCGTAAAAGACAACATCACCTAATGACATCTTCTGATTGTGCTGTGCACAGCACTTTAAGAAAACTAACATCATGGCATCTGGTCCCATCACTTCATGGCAAATAGATGGGGAAACAGTGGAAATAGTGACAGACTTTATTTCTGGGGGCTCCAAAACCACTGCAGATGGTCACTGAAGCCATGAAATTAAAAGACGCTTTTCCTTGGAAGAAAAGTTATGACCAATATGGACAGCAAATTAAAAAGCAGAGACATTACTTTGTCAACAAAGGTCCATCTAGTCAAAAACAATTGGAGAAGGAAATGGTAACCCACTCCAGTGTTCTTGCCTGGAGAATCCTAGGGACAGGGGAGCCTGGTGGGCCGTCGTCTATGGGGTCACACAGAATCGGACACGACTGAAGCGACTTAGCAGTCAAAGACATGGTTTTTCCAGTAGTAGTCACATATGGATTGGACAGTTGGACTATAAAGGAAGCTGAGCGCCAAAGAATTGATGCTTTTGAACTGTGGTGTTGGAGAAGACTCTTGAGAGTCCCTTGGACTGCAAGGAGATCCAACCAGTCCATCCTAAACGAGATCAGTTCTGATTATTCATTGGAAGGACTGATGCTAAAGCTGAAATTCCAATACTCTGGCCACCTGATGCGAAGAGCTGATTCATTTGAAAAGACCCTGATTCTGGGAAAGATTGAAGGCAGGAGGAGAAGGGGACAACAGAGGATGAGATGGTTGGATGGTATCACTGACTCAATGGACATGAGTTTGAGTATGCTCTAGGAGTTGGTGATGGACAGGGAGGCCTGGCATGCTGCAGTCCATGGGGTCACAAACAGTCAGACACAACTGAGTGAATGAACTGACTGACTGATGTTAATTTTACTCAATTGATAACTGCACTGGGGTTATATATGAGAATATTATTCTTCTTGAGAAACACACACAAAATTATTTAGGGTAAAGGGTCTAAGACAAATGGACGTTAAATGACTCAGGTGTATTTGATGATGCAGAAGAAAGAAAGACGTACAGACAGATAGATGAGACAGGTACACAGCTTATAGATTAAGAGAACATGATAAAGAGAATAATATAAAATATTAGCATTATACATATATGAGAAAGTGTATATAAATATTCTTTGTACTTACTTCTGCAATTTTTGTAAGGCTGAAAGTATTCCAAATAAAAAAAATTAATAAAAAATAAATGTAAAATAGTGAAACAGTGGGAGATAATTAGTCAAAAGCCTTTTCTCTGAACCATCCTATCAAAGTAGACTTTCCTATTATTCTTTGTTGCTTCATCCAGATAATGCCTTTTGTAGCAGTCAAATGATTTGAATTATTTGTTTGCTTATTATTTCCTGATTATCTCCCTGTAAAATAATTCCTGAGCACAGGAATAATGCTTGTTATTGTTTACCATTACACCAGCATCTCATTTAGTGAGTTGTACAAGGGAGACAGAAAAACATCTTTTGATTAGATGGTGGAAAAACTATTTAGTTTTATACATTTATATTAATATCTAGGTACTTTCAACTTTATCTTTCATTTCTAGTTTTTTAATAATGTGATATATAATTCACATTGCAGGAGTGAGTGGGGTAGAGAATACATATCTTGAATTTACTTATAAAAAGTATTATGAAGAATACTATTAGAGTATTATTCCTAAAAGAATGTGATATCTACCTTCATTCAAAGTACTTAAAATGTAGTCAAGAATAAAGTAAGTTATTTTATTTATTATGATCCCTATAATTCAAAACTTTGGCCTAAAGGTTACATAATATTATAAATTGTTAATCTCAATGAATGAAAATACTGAAGTAAAATAAAACTTGTATAAATATTTCTGGCTTAGTATCTGTATCCAAGTATGTAGATTTTGGAACACTGTTATTAATGAATCAATTATACAGTTAAGAACCTGAAAACCCTCACTGTTAGAATAATACTGAAATTATGACAGTTTTTTAAACATTAAAGTGGAATGACAAATTTGAAACATTGGAAAAAGAAACAAAGCATTGAAAAATGCCACACTACCAAAGCTATATTAATAATGACTTCACCTAATTAACAATGAGTGACTTTATTGCATGGTTACTTTTGGTTATTCATTAGTTACTTTCACCTTTCAAATAACACAAAATATCTAAAATTGTATCTAAGTAAAAACAGTTTTGAAATGGTTTTATTTAGTAAAAATAATATGTATAACCACTGATTGTGACATAAAGTTCTAACAACAAAAAAGAGTTGCTAAGTATAAAATAGCTAACCTTTTAAATACTAAAATAAATTTAGAGAAAAAATAATAGAAAAAAAGTTGTTTCCAACTTTGAGCCCGACAGAAAACCAACTATATAGTTCTGATTCCACCAGAATAAGCTCCTTTGATACAAAGTGTTAACATTTAAAGTGGTAAGGGCAAAGAATGACAGACAGCAGCTACACTAGTCTGAGTTTACAGTCCTATAGGGGGTAAACATGGACTAATGAAATGCCAGAGACTTAATAGGAGTTTTAGGATGCAAGTTAGGAGTCTTAAGTAATCAAAATTAACATTACCAATGAACAATATGAAAATAAAAGAAAAAAATTATATATACAATAGAAGTAATAAAGAATAAAATATTGTACTTAGGAATAAATTTAATAAAGGAAATTATAGATCTGTAAATTGAGAACTATAAAATATTGGAGAAAGAAATTAAGAAAGTCAAAATAATTAGAGAAAAATTCAATGTTCATGTATTGGAAGACTCGATATTAAGACTGCAAATCTCCCCAAATTTGTCTGTAGATCTATCATAATTATTAACAAAATTCTAACAGTCTTTCCTGTAGAAACTAAAGACTCCACCAGAAAATTACTAGAACTAATCAATGACTATAGTAAAGTTGCAGGATATAAAATCAACACACAGAAATCCCTCGCATTCCTATACACTAATAATGAGAAAACAGAGAAATTAAGGAAACAATTCCATTCACCATTGCAATGGAAAGAATAAAATACTTAGGAATATATCTACCTAAAGAAACTAAAGACCTATATATAGAAAACTATAAAACACTGGTGAAAGAAATCAAAGAGGACACTAATAGATGGAGAAATATACCATGTTCATGGATTGGAAGAATCAATATAGTGAAAATGAGTATACTACCCAAAGCAATTTATAGATTCAATGCTATCCCTATCAAGCTACCAACAGTATTCTTCACAGAGCTAGAACAAATAATTTCACAATTTGTATGGAAATACAAAAAACCTCGAATAGCCAAAGCGATCCTGAGAAAGAAGAATGGAACTGGAGGAATCAACCTACCTGACTTCAGGCTCTACTACAAAGCCACAGTTATCAAGACAGTATGGTACTGGCACAAAGACAGAAATATAGATCAATGGAACAAAATAGAAAGCCCAGAGATGAATCCACGTACATATGGACACCTTATCTTTGACAAAGGAGGCAAGAATATACAATGGATTAAAGACAATCTCTTTAACAAGTGGTGCTGGGAAATGTGGTCAACCACTTGTAAAAGAATGAAACTAGAACACCTTCTAATACCATACACAAAAATAAACTCAAAATGGATTAAAGATCTAAATGTAAGACCAGAAACTATAAAACTCCTAGAGGAGAACATAGGCAAAACACTCTCTGACATACATCACAGCAGGATCCTTTATGACCCACCTCCCAGAATACTGGAAATAAAAGCAAAAATAAACAAATGGGACCTAATTAACCTTAAAAGCTTCTGCACATCAAAGGAAACTATCAGCAAGGTGAAAAGACAGCCTTCAGAATGGGAGAAAATAATAGCAAATGAAGCAACTGACAAACAACTAATCTCAAAAATATACAAGCAACTCCTACAGCTCAACTCCAGAAAAATAAATGACCCAATCAAAAAATGGGCCAAAGAACTAAATAGACATTTCTCCAAAGAAGACATACAGATGGCTAACAAACACATGAAAAGATGCTCAACATCACTCATTATCAGAGAAATGCAAATCAAAACCACTATGAGGTACCATTTCACGCCGGTCAGAATGGCTGCGATCCAAAAGTCTACAAATAATAAATGCTGGAGAGGGTGTGGAGAAAAGGGAACCCTCTTACACTGTTGGTGGGAATGCAAACTAGTACAGCCACTATGGAGAACAGTGTGGAGATTCCTTAAAAAACTGGAAATAGAACTGCCTTATGATCCAGCAATCCCACTGCTGGGCATACACACTGAGGAAACCAGAAGGGAAAGAGACATGTGTACTCCAATGTTCATCGCAGCACTGTTTATAATAGCCAGGACATGGAAGCAACCTAGATGTCCATCAGCAGATGAATGGATAAGAAAGCTGTGGTACATATACACAATGGAGTATTACTCGGCCATAAAAAAGAATAGATTTGAATCAGTTCTAATGAGGTGGATGAAACTGGAGCCTATTATACAGAGTGAAGTAAGCCAGAAGGAAAAACACCAATACAGTATACTAATGCATATATATGGAATTTAGAAAGATGGTAACAATAACCCTGTGTACGAGACAGCAAAAGAGACACCGATGTATAGATCAGTCTTATGGACTCTGTTGCAGAGGGAGAGGGTGGGAAGATTTGGGAGAATGGCATTGAAACATGTAAAATATCATGTATGAAACAAGATGCCAGTCCAGGTTTGATGCACGATACTGGATGCTTGGGGCTAGAGCACTGGGACGAACCAGAGGGATGGTATGGGGAGGGAGGAGGGAGGAGGGTTCAGGATGGGGAACACATGTATACCTGTGGTGGATTCATTTTGATATTTGGCAAAACTAATACAATTATGTAAAGTTTAAAAATAAAAAATAAAAAAAAAAAAAGGACAGCAAGTTAAATACCAAAAAAAAAAAAAGAAAAGAAATTGACAAGCTGGTTTTAAAACTGATACAGAAATATAAAGAACCTGGAAGAGGCAAAATAATTTTGAAGAAGAAGAAGCATATTGGAGGACTTAAATTTACCTGATTTCAAATCTTAGTAAAAAGGCATAATAAGATAATGCAATATTGGCAGTTAGATAAGCAGTTAGAATAGATCAATGGAACAAAATTGATATTCCAGAAAGAAACCCTTACATTCACAGTCAACTGATTTTCAAAAAGGGTGCCACAAAGTCAATTCTAAGAGGAAAAATAATTAAAAAAAAAATAATACTGGGACAATTAGAAATACATTTGCAAATAATAAAATAAAAATTAAAATTAAATTTAGACCTTATATCACATTATATACAAAAATTAAATCAAAATGGATCATAGACATCAAAATGTAACAATTAAAACTTAAAAACACGTAGGAGAAAATGTACAAGAAAATCTTTGTTACTGTGGGTTAGGAAAAGTGTTTTTGGACAGGACAACAGATGTACAAACCACTAAAAAAAAAAAGCTGACAAATTGGACTGCATTGAAGTTAAAAATTTTGTTCTTATAAAGACAATATTAAGAGATTGAAAAGACAGATCACAGAGAGGGAGAATGTATTTGATAACTATATATCTGATAAAAGACTTAGACCCAGAATATACAAACAAATCATACAACTCAATAATAAAAAAAGACAACAAAACTGAAAAAGAAGCAAAAGATCTGAACAGCTAGCTCACTAAAGAAAACACAGTATTGGCTAATAAGCATGTGAAAGATGTGCAACATCATTAGCTGTTAAATTAAAATCACAATGACATATGATAGTAGACATACCAAAATGACTGTAATTAAAAGACATACAATACCAAGTATTGACAAGGATGTGAAGAAACTAGAACCCTCATGTGTGCTGGCCAGAATGTAAAACAGTACCACCTCTTTGGAAAACAGTTTAGTACTTTCTGGCTAACCGTTAACCATAAATCATAAACCGTAAACCTAACATATAAATCAGCCAATCCATTCCTAGAAATCTACCAAAGAGAAATGAAAATTTATGTCCACACAAAGACTTCCATGTGAATGGTCACAGGAGTCATTGATCATAACTAAAAGCTAGAAACAATTCAAATGTCTAACAATATTCAGCAGATAAACAAAATGTGGTATATCCACAAAATCCAACCAGGATGGTAAAATCCAACCAGGATGGACTTAAAATAGGCTTTTGATATCTACAGAGTGATGAAAATGTTCTAAAACTGAATGGTTGCACAACTGTATAATTTATTAAATTTGTTTAATTGTACATATAATGGGTAAATTATATCTCAATACTCTTGTTTACAAAAGAATAATTTGCTATATGATGGATTAACAAAGTGAGAGAAACATTCTGAAGTAATTTTTTAATAGTCTAACATGTTCCTTGCATATACCCATTACCTACATATTTCTATTTTATATTGTGGCCATTCTCCATTAAATAATATTATGAGGCAGCTATTTCATCAGGATAGGATTATTACTAACAACAAGAGTATTAATACAAAGAAGTCGTTTGGTTTTTTTTTTCCTTTAAATTTCAAAATACATTTCTAAAACACCTGGAAGCAATATTAGCTTTGAGACTACTTTCCCAAAAGGGATGTAAATTCTGCACATCCTACCCCACCCAACCATCTACCCCTAGGCTGAAACATGCAGTAACCAGCTAGTGGTAACAATAAAACCAGTACAATTTTGAAGAATCTAAATGGATAGAAATTCTTGGCTCCTGTATTTGGATAAAGCTCAAAACACAGACAAAATCTTTGAATTCCTCATTTTTAAAAAGGTGAACACAGCAGAACTATCTGGAGGGAAGATCTAGGAAGAAGGCCTCAGAGAACTCCACCATATTTCCACAGTTCTAAAGTAGCAAGGAAGCAGCCAGCCTGACTTGTGCATTAGAAAGGCAGAAGTAGCTGAAAGAGAAAGAATAAACTTCACAGAGATCTCAGAATTCAAGGGAGAGTCAGAGCCTCCAAACATTGTTATTACATAAGCTCCTCAGCATAGATTTGATTCTGGGAATGGAAGGAGGGAAGGGAATGAAACCTTGAATTTCTCAGTTTATACTTATTTCTCCTGGCAGAAGGTGAGCATAAAACAAAGAACAAGCATAAAACAGAGAACAAGAAATAAGAAGTTACATTTATCCCACACCAAATTTCTAGACTGAGATTTATCAAGTAATATTTCTCACTCTTTTTGGTATTATCACCCCTAAAGAGAGCCTTCCTAGACATTTTCCCCCTTAATTACCCCTCATAAAATTTTAAAAACACAGATATTCTGTGTATCTATTTATGTGCCACATTTGTATGTGCTTTACATATTTAAAAAAAGTTAAGTTTTTTTTACCTCTCCCAAGAATCACTTTTTGCCCCCACTTGGGAGCAGAATGAGATATAGAAATGAAATGTTGAAAAACTGATGCCATTAATTTATGGCCAGCACTTTACCAAATACTTATTCAGCATTTCACTTGGTCCTTTCTACAAATTTATGAGTACTTCCCTAATAGCTCAGTTGGTAAAGAATCTGCCTGCAATGCTGGAGAGCCTGGTTTGATTCCTGGGTTGGGAAGATCTACCAGAGAAGGAACAGGTTACCCACTCCAGTATTCTTAGGTTTCCCTCGTGGCTCAACTGGTAAAGAATCTGCCCACAATGCAGGAGAGCTGGGTTCTATTCCTGGGTTGGGAAGATCCCCTGGAGGAAGGCATGGCCACCCATTCCAGTATTCTGGCCTAGAAAATTCCACGGACTGTATAGTCTATGGGGTCACAAAGAGTCGGACATGACGGAGCAACTTTTACTTTCATAAATTTATGAAATACTGTTATTCTCATTTCACAGATAATTAAATGATTACTCTTCTAATGATTAGTTAAGCTGGAATCATGAGAAATGCTGGACTGGATGAAGCACAAGCTGGAATCAAGATTGCCAGGAGAAATATCAATAACCTCAGATATGCAGATGACACCAACCTTATGGCTGAAAGCAAAGAACTAAAGGGCCTCTTGATGAAAGTGAAAGAGGAGAGTGAAACAGTTGGCTTAAAACTCAACATTCAAAAAACTAAGATCATGGCATCTGGTCCCATCACTTCATGGGGGGCTATTTTGGGAGGGCTCCAAAATCACTGCAGACGGTGACTGAAGCCATGAAATTAAAAGACGCTTGCTCCTTGGAAGAAAAGTTATGACCAACTTAGACAGCATATTAAAAAGCAGAGACATTACCTTGCCAACAAAGGTCCATATAGTCAAAGACATCGTTTTTCCAGTAGTCATGTATGGATGTGAGAGTTGGACTATAAAGAAAGCTGAGCACTGAAGAATTGATGCTTTTGAACTGCGGTGTTGGAAAAGACTCTTGAGAGTCGCTTGAGCTGCAAGGAGATCCAACCAGTCCATCCTAAAGGAAATCAGTCCTGAATACTTACTGGAAGAACTGATGCTGAAGCTGAAACTCCAATACTTTGGCCACCTGATGCAAAGAACTGACTCATTTGAAAGGACCCTGATGCTGGGAAACATCGAAGGTGGGAGGAGAAGGGGACGACAGAGAATAACATGGTTGGATGGCATCACCTACTCAATAGACATGAGTTTGAGTATGCTTCAGGAGTTGGTGATGGACAGGGAGGCCTGGCATGCTGTAGTCCATGGGGTTGCAAAGAGTCGGAAACGACTGAGACTGAACTGACTGGAATTCAGAAGTTTGAATTCAAATTATATGATCTTTCTACTTTCCATCTTGCATTAGAAAATATTTTATTTTGGGAATAATAGCAACTATCTCCTTTAAATAATGTAACTTCAATACCCTGAATCGCTAGAAAATATACTAAAGGAAATCACCCTACACAGGAGGCAAACTGACCAAGTGACTATTACCTTGTTCGCCTCTAATTATTAGGGGCTTTAGCCTCATCTTCTGGAAGAGTATTTAACTTGCTTCCCACTTCAGAAAGACTGAGGAACAAAGAAACAGCAGACAATTTGAAAGAAATTTCTGCCTAAAACTTACCTAGTAATTTGTGCCACAAAGCAACCAAGGATATACCAGTGACCCATATTATAGCATTCTGAAATCTTCCATACTGAATAAGATGAATCTAATGGGAAATAGATGGGGAAACAGTGGAAACAGTGTCAGACTTTATTTTTTTGGGCTCCAAAATCACTGCAGAAGGTGACTGTAGCCATGAAATTAAAAGATGCTTACTCCTTGGAAGGAAAATTATGACCAACCTAGATAGCCTATTCAAAAGCAGAGACATTACTTTGCCAACAAAGGTTCGTCTAGTCAAGGCTATGGTTTTTCCTGTGGTCATGTATGGATGTGAGAGTTGGACTGTGTAGAAGGCTGAGCACCAAAGAATTGATGCTTTTGAACTGTGGTGTTGGAGAAGACTCTTGAGATTCCCTTGGACTGCAAGGAGATCCAACCAGTCCATTCAGAAGGAGATCAGCCCTGGGATTTCTTTGGAAGGAATGATGCTAAAGCTGAAACTCCAGTACTTTGGCCACCTCATGCGAAGAGTTGACTCACTGGAAAAGACTCTGATGCTGGGAGGGATTGGGGGCAGGAGGAGAAGGGGACGACAGAGGATGAGATGGCTGGATGGCATCACTGACTCGATGGACGTGAGTCTGGGTGAACTCCGGGAGTTGGTGATGGACAGGGAGGCCTGGCATGCTTCGATTCATGGGGTCGCAAAGAGTCGGACACGACTGAGCGACTGAACTGAACTGAACTGAATCCTAGTAATCATAAATGCCTTGGACTGATCCAATACTTCTGGTACAAAATGAGAGAATCAACAGGACAAAGAGTTGGTGAAATACCAGCCCAAGACAGAGGTAGCAGAGGTCCCCAAAGAATGAAAGAGTTTGGCATGTTTGTGAAACTAAGAGAATTCTAATATGGTTGGTATTAGTTCTCTTTGGGGTTGACCAGAATATTTTTCATGGAAATCATCTGACATGTTTTAATTACTCTTTTCCTGTTTCTATTTGGCAAAATAAATACTATAAAAGAATAACATAATCAGTAGATAAATGACAGGGATTAGAGTAATTCAAGTAGTAAGACGAAGTGAGCAAAAGCAGATGGGTTGTGCCAGATCAGTTTTGGTACTGTTTGAATTATTACATCCACATAGTGGACACAACAAACCACCTCTAGATTCTAATTCCTTTCACACTAAAAAAGGAAAAATCCATCATTACCTCTCAAATTCAGGAAATTCAGATATAAGTGTGGTTTTAATAAAAGTGTTTAAAACTCACTTGATTTTTAAAATAATATTTTTCTTTAATATCCTGAGAAAACAATTAGATTAAAAGGCTTTAACTCACTATACATTTCACATTAAATTGAAGGTGTTAGTATTGAAACACAGAAGTATAAGTCAATGGAAAGACAATGCAATGATTTTATATGCTACATTTTTCCTGGATAAAGGAAGATATCTACCTAGCTAGCTACAACTGAACATTCTGACTGAATCAGGATATCCGTTTAAGGTAAATGGCATGATAATCTATTCAAATAAGCAGATTTTTTGAAAAAATGTAAAACTGTTTCCTAAATGCAGCTGTTAGGCAAAGTTTAAATAATGTCCAAATGAAATGTAGGAAATAAAGTTGATGATTTTATGGCAGCCAGTGCACAATGCTTTCTTACATTGCTAATTTGAGTATGTAAATAGAGTAGAAGAGCTGCCTAGATTTGTATAGCAAAAAGAAGAGGTCAAAGACAAATGAACAGATTATAGAAATCATAGAAACTACTTTCTTCATGCAGAATAGTGACTTACAGTGTTGTGTCAGTTTCAGGTACACAGCAAAGTCTTTCAGTTATACATTTTTTTTATCAGATTATTTTTCATTGTAGGTTATTACAAGAAAGTGAATATAGTTCCCTGTGCTATACAGTAAACCCTTGTTGTTTATCTAATTCATATACAGTGGTGTGTATCTGTTAATCCCATACTCCTAATTTACCTCCACTCTCCCCTCTATCTCCTTTGGTAATTTTAAGTTTGTTTTCTATGTCTGTGAGTCTGTTTTCTCTTTTTTTTTTAACTAAATTTATTTACAATAAATTTATAATAAATTATTGTACATTTTTTAGATTCCACATATAAGTGATATCATATGTGTCTCTGACTTAACTCACTCAATATAATAATCTTTAGGTCCATCTATGTTGCTACAAATAGCAATTTTCATTCTTTTTATGGCTGAGCAATACTTCATTGTGTGTGTGTGTGTGTCTATATATATATATATATATATATAGACACATACACACACACATATATATATGTGCCATATCTTCTGAATTCATTCATCTGGTGATCAGCACACTGCTTCCCACTGTAAACAGTGCTGCTATGAACACTGGGATGCATGTATCTTTTTGAATTAAGAGTTTTCATCTTTTCCAGCCCAGAAGTAGGATTGCTGGATCATATGGTAACTCTATTTATAGATTTTTAAGGAACCTCCATACTGTTTTCCATGGTGGTTACACCAGTTTACTTTCCCATCAACAGTTTAGGAGAATCTCCTTCTCTCTACACTTTCTCAAGCATTTATTATTTGTAGACTTTTTGATAACAGCTACGCTGACTGGTGTGAGGTGATATCGCATTATATTTAGATTTGCATTCCTCTAATAATTAGTGATGTTCAGCACCTTTTCATGTGCTTGTTGGCTATCTGTGCAAAAGCTTTTTAAGTTTGATTAGGTCCCACTTGCTAATTTTGGCTTTTGCTTCTTTTTCCTTGGGAGAGTAATCTAAGAATTTAAGTCTTCAAACCATTTTCAGTTTACTTTTGTATATGGGATAAAAAAGTGATTTACATGAGATTGTCCAACTTTCCCAAAACCACTTGCTGAAGAAAATGTTTCTTTCCATTGTATATTCATGCCTCCTTTATTAAAGATTAACTCTGATCATTAATCTTAGGTGTGTGGATTTATTTCTGGGCTCTCTATTCTGTTCTATTAATCTATTTTTGTGACAATACCATGCTATTTTGATTATTGCAGCTTTGTAATACTGTTTGAAGCCCAAGAGGGTTATATTTCCAGCTTTGTTCTTTTTTCTTAGGGTTGCTTTGGCAGTTCTGGATTTTTGATGGTTCTATATAAATTTTAGGATTATACATTCCAGTTCTGTGAAAAATGTCATGGGTAATATAATAGGGATTGCCTTAAATCTGTGTATTGCTTTATATAGTATGGCCATTTTAACAATATTTCTTCCAGTCCAAGAGCATGGGACATCTTTCCATTTCTTCGAAGCATTTTCAGTTGCCTTTATCAATTTATTTTAGTTCTAAGCATGTAAGTTGTTTACCTCTTCAGTTAATTTTATATGGAGGTTTTTTTTTTTTTTTTTTTTTTGCAGTTTTAAATGTGATTATTTTTTCAGTTTCTTTTTTTTCTGATATTTTATTGTTAGTGAAAGAAATGCAACAAATTTCTGTGTATTAATCTTGTATCCTGTTACCTTGCTGAATTCATTTATTACTCCTAATAGTTTTGTGTGGAATCTTTAGAGTTTTCTTATTAGACTATCATGACATCTGCATATAATGACAATTTTACTTTTTCCTTTCTGATTTGGATACCTTTAATTTCTTTTTCTTATCCAATTGCTGTGGCTAGGACTTCCAATACTATGTTGAATAGAAGTGGTGAGAGTGGGCACCCTTGTCTTATTACAGAGTTAAGCAGGAAGGATTTCAGCTTTTCACCACTGACTATTATATTGGCTGTGGGTTTGTCATAAATGGCTTTTATTCTATTAGCTATATTCCCTCTATATCCACTTTAGTGAGAGGTTCTATCACAAATGGATGTTGAATTTTTACCAAATGCTTTTGGTGCATCTATTGAGATAATAATGCAAACTTTGTCTTTTCTTTTTTCAACGTGGTATATCACATTGATTCATCTGTGTATGCTGAACCATCCTTGCATCCATGGAATGAATCCAGTTTGGTAAAGGTGTATGATCCTTTTTATGTCTTGTTGGAATTGGTTTGCCAGGGTTTGTTGAATATTTTGCATCTATTTTCAAAATATTGGCCTATAGTTTTATTTTTTGGTAATGTCTTTGTCTGGTTTTGGTATCAGGGTGATTGTGGCTTCACAGAATGACTCTTTAAATGTTCTCTCCTCTTCAATCTTTTGGAAGTGTTTGAGTATATCAATATAAACATTCAATTTATGTTTGGCAGAATTCCCCAGTGAAGCCATTTCCCAGTGGTCTTGAATTTTTGTTTGCTGGAAGTTTTTTTTTTTTTTTTTTTTCCAGATTCTATAATATTTTACATCCAGTGATAGAGCTGTTCAAATTATCTGTTTATTCTTGACTCAATTTTGGTAGGCTTTATGTTTCTAGAAACTTCTCCATTTCCTCTGCTGCTGCTAGGTCGCTTCAGTCATGTCTGACCCTGTGCAACCCCATAGACGGCAGCCCACCAGGCTCCCCCATCCCTGGGATTCTCCAGGTAAGAACACTGGAGTGGGTTGCTATTTCCTTCTCCAATGCAGGAAAGTGAAAAGTGAAAGTGAAGTCGCTCAGTCGTGTTCGACTCTTAGCGACCCCATGGACTGCAGCCCACCAGGCTCCTCCATCCTTGGGATTTTCCAGGCAAGAGTACTGGAGTGGGGTGCCATTGCCATTTCCTCTAGACTGTACAATTTGCTGGTATATAACTGCTCATAATAACTTCCTATGACTTTTACATTTCTGTAATCTCTAATACTGGCTGTTCTTTCTCCCTTTTCTATTCTTGTTTCTTTGGATTCTCTCTCTCTTTTTCTTGGTGGGCCCAGCTAGAGATTTGTTGATTTTGTTTACCCTTAAAAAAAAACAGCACTTGGTCTTATTGATAATATTTTTTATTAATCTCTATTTCACTTATTTCCTCTCTGATCTTCATTATTTCCTACCTTATGGTCACTTCGGGCTTCTTTTTCTAATTCTCTCAGGTGGTAGGTTAGGTGTTTATTTGAGATTTTTCTTGTTTCTTGAGGAAGGCCTGCATTGCTATGAACCTCCCTCTTAGAAATGCTTTTGCTGCATCCTATAGATTTTGTAAGACTGTCTTTTCTTCATCATTTTTATGGAGGCATTTTCTGATTTCCTCTTTATTTTCATTATGACTCATCTGTTTTTCAGTAGCATGTTGTCTCTCATAACTGCATGAAATTGAGTGACAGATGTGGCCTCAACATGTGCCATATATTGACCACATCCTCATACTTTCTTCCATCTCCTCTATGTACCACCAGTAAATAAGGATGGTATAAACTATCTGGCTTGAAAAACAGCTCATCAGGCTGAGACTGGAGAAAGATATGCAAACCTGAAAAGTTGGTGTTTCTCCAGCTATAAAAAATGAACAGAAAATAGAGGGAAAATGATAGTGTAATTCCCCTTAGCTGTTTCCTGGGTGCTTACTGGGAGACAGAAAGAACCACAAAATATTCCCTCTCATGAAACTGGAGAAAGGACTTGGAATCTAGTAATAGAAGACTGTCAACCACTCCTTGATTAGAGTAGCTTAACAGTAGAACCTGCAAATCCATCTGAGATAGACCATAAGAATGAGACAAAGGCATGTCTAGGCTAGAAAGAGCAAGGGACAACCACAGTTTTCTGTGGATACCTTTGGTACAAAAGAGAATCCTAAGTTTCCTGTAATCTTATAAGAGGCTACAAATGTTAGCTGGGCACATTAGTCAATCCACAAGTCCCCAAGAGGGACCTTGGCATGAATTGTAGAAAAGTCCCTGGGGTGAAGGTCAAAGGACCACTTAGGTCATGAAATTCCATGGATACCCAGCTGAGCACACTAGCACCCAGTCTGACACACTAAAGCACCAGCACTGTGGTCACCGTGCTAAGAGGGCATTAACAACTAACCACTAATCACTGAATTTTTAGATCACTACCAGCACGAGTCAACATAAAGCTCTCCCGGACTATTTGGATTACCTCCCAGTAGTAACCCAACTGGGCAATCATATACACATATGCACATTCCCCTTCCTACCAACACCATACAAGTTTCTAACACCTTAAAAAATTAGAATCAGGAAGGAATGGAAAGCACTTGAAGGGAAAAGAAGCTTGATATGTAGAGTTTTAAACTTGACTAATAAAATCTATATTTGTTTAAAGAAACATCAATATGTCTACTAGTCTAAAATAAGTCCTCTGAGCGAGACAAAGCAAGAGTTTCTCTTTTAGAGAAGTCTGTATAGTTATAAAATAAGAGCTTCATTTTCTTTAAAATTTCATTAACTTTTGTGAACTAATCACAACCATGAAGCATCCTATCAGATACTCTGAAAACAAAATGGGCTTTTCCTCAAACTGAACAAAGATAAGAATAAACAAATCTTTAAAATTCTGTAAGAAATTACACTTAGAAATGCATGAATCTAATGGTATCTTAAAAATGTGAAGAAAAAATGATAAAATAATTATCTGTTTAATAATGGAGCTGAAAAAATCCTAAATTTGAAGTTACCTCTAAATCTCTTATAAATTTTAGTTTAAGCTTAAAAAATAAACATATAGTTTTCCATGGAAATCAAATCAATTTTTCCATCAGATCAAAACTGCAGAAACTATAAATTTTTAACTATTGAGGGTAGGAAAACTTCAGAAATACTTCAAAATGACAGAAGAAGAATTAATTAATTAGGCTGAAATAGCAATAGCAAGTAGTAGGCTATAATACCAGAAAAATACAGGACATGTAGTTGACAAAAAGTTCAAATATGTTTCAACTGCCTGATGAGGATAACCCAAAGCAAATGCAAAATAATATATAATTAATAATACACCTACAAGTTCATGTAGTATTTCTAGAAGAGCCAATCAGGACTGTGATGGCATAGTAAATATGAGTAACAATGAAAAAAACTGAGACTCTTTGGTGTGGAAAAATAAAGATTTAGTAATGGACATAATATCTAACATCTATCTTCCAACAGACAAAGAGCTATTTCATGGGCACACGGAGAAGAAATCAGGCTTATCCTATTTGACTTATAGGCATTTGAGAATAGAACTTGTTACAGTCAGTGGTAGGTTTTGGTGATAGATTTTTATCTAAAACAATAAAAATATTCTAACAACAAAAACTGTTGAAGTTGTCTTGTGTGGTACGGAGCTCCCATCACTCTAAGTACTTAAAAGAAGTAGTAGTACATACTCAAAGGTAACAACTGAGAGGAAAATCCACACACTGGATATAGAGGAGTAGTAGTACATACTTAAAGGTAACAACTGAGAGGAAAATCCACACACTGGATATAGAGGACAAGGTTAGATGGCTCTAGACTGACTTCCTGTCTGGACAATCCCATGAATGGAGGGGCCTGGTAGGCTGCAGTCCATGGGGTTGCTAAGAGTCGGACAAGACTGAACGACTTCACTTTGACTTTTCACTTTCATGCATTGGAGAAGGAAATGGCAACCCACTCCAGTGTTCTTGCCTGGAGAATCCCAGGGACGGGGGAGCCTGGTGGGCTGCCATCCATGGGGTCGCACAGAGTCGGACACGACTGAAGCAACTTAGCAGCAGCAGCAGCAGCAGGCTGACTTCAATTTTATTAATCCTTGATTTCATTAAGCAATATAGCTTTCCATAGATAAAATAACGAATAAAAAATGTTTGAAATGAGTTCTCAAGCCATTTTTGTCTAAAATTTTAAGACTTTGTTTTCAACTTTTTGAATATTATGATCAAATCTGCTCTTGTTATAGAGAAGGTGACCAAGGATGAAATTACAGGGAAACCAATGATTTGAACAGTTTCATTAAGGGAAATATTCTCAAGCTCAAAGGCCTGCAGGAGTCAGGTATTGTAAATTATTGATGTGAGTAGGTAATTTTCTCCTCCACTTTTGAAACATATCTGCTGCTGCTGCTAAGTCACTTCAGTCGTGTCCGACTCTGTGCGACCCCATAGACGGAAGCCCACCAGGCTCCCCCATCCCTAGGATTCTCCAGGCAAGAGTCTGGAGTGGGTTGCCATTTCCTTCTCCAATGTGTGAAAGTGAAAAGTGAAAGGGAAGTCACTCAGTCGTGTCCGACTCTTAGCGACCCCATGGACTGCAGCCTACCAGGCTCCTCCGTCCATGGGATTTTCCAGGCAAAAGTACTGGAGTGGGGTGCCATCGCCTTCTCCATTGAAACATATCACTCTCTTGAATAATATTTTGTTTTCCCAGTTTTGGTAACAAACATGATATCTTACCAAAGTAATTGCTGGCTGGTGTCATGATCGAAGTGTATCAGACCATGCATGTGTTTGTGCTCAGGGGCTGACTTTCTTCATATGGAACTGAGGAATCCAAGTTTCTTCCATTTTGTGGTTCTCAAGACCTCAGATATTCTAAGACAACCTTTAAAAGGGAAAAAGAGTGAAGAGAGCCTATTTCCTTTTTTTTCTTAAATATCTTCTCCAAATTAAAAGAAAGAAAGAAGAAGCCTTTGTTCGTGAGCTCATTAGACAATGAGAGTGGCTGGGGAAGGAGGGAAGGCTAACTGAGGTCTGAAGAAGGAGTTGTCCTATCCTACTCACCTGAGCTTCATTCTGGTTATCACTTCAAACTGGTTGTTCACATGTCTGTCTTTTCCACAGGAAGAAAGGAAAGAGCCTGTGTTTTATTTATCCTCCTTACTAGCAATGCTCATAGCTTCTCAATAACTTTCAATAGCATGAGTTTGAATTTGTTGGGGGAAAAAAGGCCACTCAAGAATGAAACCCATTACTTCACTTTCATTCCATCAATGAGAATTTTTATCACCTGGATAAAAAGGAGACCGTAAAATGTAGTACCTGATTTAAAAAGCCATTTTCCAATGGCAACTTTACTCTATGAGAGATTACAAATTATTGTTTTTGCCAGATATCCATACAAAATTTTTTTCTCCATTATGAGAAAATCAATTGTCAATTATCAATCAATAATGATAAATAGCTACTGAAAGTAGGCCTCACTGAAATGGCTTGGACTGTGGCACACTGGAAAATACACACAACCATCATTCCGCCCATTAAAATGGATAACTGCACAAGGTCCTAGGTGATTCCATTAAGTGCCTGCCAAATAGTAGGCATGTAGGAAATATTTGTTGGCTATATGAAAAAATGCAGGATAAAAAGGTCCTAGATTAGCAGACTTCCTGATTTTTTAAAAGAAAACAAAAGTTTAAATTTTTATATAAAAATTTATATACTGAATTTTAAATTCCGAACTAAAAAGAACTCTTGCTAGATAAACAAAAGACTTTTGTGCCACAAGTGTACCATGGGCAACTAATTTTCAAGCTTTGTATAACAGGTGCACAGAGATTTTCAAAAGTGCTCTAAACATTTTTAAACTATTTTCCCTGTTCAAACGATAATACTTTATTAAAATTAGATTAGTAATAATATTTGTTTGTTCAAAACATTCTTCCTGAGAATGTACAATCTCCTCATGGTTAGAATAGTTGAGAACATTATCTTGTAGACATGAATATTTGCTAAGGTGTAATTTTAAACTCTGATGAGGATGAAACAATGGAACATAAACCAGAAGATTGCTTCCCAGTTTAATTTTATGCTTGATTAAAGATGACGGAAGTACTGGAAAGACAGGGGAAACTACATGAAATAGAAATGAACACGAGTCTGCAAAGTCTCTGCAGGCGATTTGATATTGGCAGGTTTCCACGCGGGCAGTTTACCAGTTCTTGCTTGTTTTACCAATAGGGAATCTTTCTGGTTTGTTTCTCAATATTTTTCATAAGCTAAATGTGACATTTTCCTTCTCCTCTAATGCTGTCTCATCAAATTTTTTCTGAATCAGAGGTATCCCCATGGCTTTTTCCAAAAATGGAAACTGTGAAATTAATTAAGAATCAACCATGTGAATTACTTATTTTGTCACCAAGGTGGCTCACATTGGACTCAGTACTAATTCTATCCTTGCTGAGCATTCAAGTTTGGCTTGAATTGGTCTAAACACAGTTTAGCTACTCTAAACTGCTTAACCAGTCTTTCTTTCTAAGGAAAAAAAAGGGGGGGGGGTTCCATTTGGAACTTGTCAGTCACAAGTAAAACACCACCAACAAAAATAGTTTCTTAAAGGAGAAAAAAAAAAGTATTATATCATCTAGTTTTAGAGACTCCAAACAGCAGTAGCAAAAATATCTACTTACCTTTCCATTTTCCTAAGTTTACCTGGTGCTTATGTTTACCTGGGACTTCCCTGGTGGCTCAGATGGCAAAGCGTCTGCCTACAATGTGGGAGACCGGGGTTCAATCCCTGGGTCAGGAAGATCCCCTGGAGAAGGAAACGGCAACCCACTCCAGTATTCTTGCCTGGAGAATCCCATGGACGGAGGAGCCTGGTAGGCTGCAGTCCATGGGGTCGCAAAGAGTCAGACATGACTGAGCGACTTCACTTTCTTATGTTTACCTGGGCATCCAAGCAAGTATTAGTAGGTGCTGGTAAGAGACTTAATACCTTTGACATTCATTCAATTAGTGCCAGTGAGGGTCTACTGATATCCCAAGCAAGTTATGGGGGAGTAGGCAAAACTCTGCACCCAACAGACACAAGTCCCTGCCCCACAGAGTTCAGAGTCTCATGAAGATGGTAGATACTGGCAGGTATGCCACAGCCTGATAATAACAGTCCCTGGGAGCACCCAAAAGCCCCATAGGAGTCCCACACCCAGATGACTCTCTTTGTTATTGGAAGTCCAGATAAACCTCTTCATGAAAGTGAAAGTGTTAGTTCTCAGTCCTGTCCAACTCTTTGAAGCCTCATAGACTGTAGCCTGCAAGGCTCCTCAGTCCATGGGATTTCCCAGGCAAGAGTACTAAAGTGGATCACCATTCCCTTCTCCAGGTGATCTTCCCAACCCTAGAATCAAACCCAGGTCTCCCACATTGCAGACAGGTTCTTTACTATCTGAACCACCAGGAAAGCCCTCCTCTTCATGAGGAACATGTGGAAAGTGACTACAGCAGCTTCAACAAGCTTGCAGACCTATCATTGAAATTTCAGATTACATAACAGAGGAAATCCTAGTTTAGCCTAAGCCTTTCATTTTAGAAAAAAAAGAAGGCACTTTCTAACCTTGACCAATATACCTACTATTTGTCACTTTCTATATCTTTCCTCAGTCTCCTAAGCTCCTCAGTTAGAAATAATCACCTCCTCCTTTTCATTCCCATGGAATTTTGTAGGTAAATCTCTAGCAAAATCTACCTTATTTTATCCAATTAAGATATCATCTATTAAAACTCTTGATTTCAGAAATATGAAATTCAAGGTGGGAAGGGGGGTATGCATTTTAGAATAAGCAAAATGTGGTATTATTTTCTGACTTGGTGTTTCAGCTGTATGCATACTTATCTCCACTGACAGATTTTAGCTTCCTCAAGGGCTGACCATGGCTAATCATTTTCTATCAGTTCAGTTCAGTCACTCAGTCATGTGCAACTCTTTGTGACCCCATGAATCACAGCATGCCAGGCCTCCCTGTCCATCAACAACTCCCGGAGTTCATGCAAACTCATGTCCATCAAGTCAGTGATGCCATCCAGCCATCTCATCCTCTGTCGTCCCCTTCTCCTCCTGCCCCCAATCCCTTCCAGAATCAGGGTCTTTTCCAATGAGTCAACTCTTCACGTGAGGTGGCCAAAGTACTGGAGTTTCAGCTTCAGCATCAGTCCTTCCAATGAACACCCAAGACCAATCTCCTTTAGGATGGACTGGTTGGATCTCCTTGCAGTCCAAGGGACCCTCAAGAGTCTTCTCCAATACCACAGTTCAAAAGCATCAATTCTTCGGCACTCAGCTTTCTTCACAGTCCAACTCTCACATCCATACATGACCACAGGAAAAACCATAGCCTTGACTAGATGGACCTTTGTTGGCAAAGTAATATCTCTGCTTTTCAATATACTATCTAGGTTGGTCATAACTTTCCTTCCAAGGAGCAAGTGTCTTTTAATTTCATGGCTTCAGTCACCATCTGCAGTGATTTTGGAGCCCAAAAAAATAAAAGTCTGACACTGTTTCCACTGTTTGCCCATCTATTTGCCATGAAGTGATGGGACCAGATGCCATGATCTTAGTTTTCTGAATGTGAGCTTTAAGCCAACTTTTTCACTCTCCTCTTTCACTTTCATCAAGAGGCTTTTTAGTTGCTCTTCACTTTCTGCCATAAGGGTGGTGTCATCTGCATATTTGAGGTTATTGATATTTCTCCTGGCAATCTTGATTCCAGCTTGTGCTTTTGTATACTCTAATGCAAAAGTTCAGCACTTTGCACATTGCAGGAACCCAAAAGGGACGACAGAGGATGAGATGGCTGGATGGCCTCACTGACTCGATGGACGTGAGTCTGAGTGAACTCCGGGAGGTGGTGATGGACAGAGAGGCCTGGCATGCTGCGATTCATAGGGTCTCAAAGAGTTGGACACGACTGAGCGACTGAACTGAACTGAACTGAAAGCATATTTGAAAAATATTAAAGAACTGATTTATCAAGTGGACCTGACAGGATCAATGTTTCCTGATTCTCAATCTGGTGTTCTTTCTACTAAGTAATACCATAATCAACCCTTAAGAGGAGGTCAATAGAACTTTAATATAAAATAATAATCATAAAAATGCTAATATAATACTTATAAAATACCAATACCTTGTGTGGCCGGTATTGTAAATGCTATTCTTATCTTTCAATGCTCAAACAGCCAGATGTCCTAGATATTTTTATGTTCCTCACTTTTATCCTCTCAGCCCACTTTTCCCCTCTGGCCTCCCCTCAGCCACATTACTTGTCTCTTGCTTTTTACCAGTGCTTGGTGCCTCTACTGAGTGGGATGCCAGGGGTATCTCTCTTAGTCACACTGATGCCTGCACAAACTTGGAAGTTCAAGGAGGTACACCCTCTAGGGCAACAACTGCTGACTAATGGCACCAGGGAGCTAATAGATAAACCCCCTTTCTCAGGGAGATGACCCTGAACTATCTTTTACTGCTTCACAAGAAGGACCCATTAGAATCTCAGATCATCTTCTACATGCTCACTCATGATCCCTTGGACCAACCTGTTTTATTCCTTCCACTTCCCGATTCTAGAGATCTAATGAAGTCTGAGAATTACTTTCCAAACTAAACCATCCACACATAATCCTTCTTCTCAGACTCAGTATTTTGGGAGAGCCCAAGCTAAAATTCCTGTGAGAGATAGCTGCACTGTTAATAGCCTAGCGTTCAGATGAAAAAAGTAAAGCACAGAAAGGTTACATCAAATGCTCAAGGTCCTACAGGCAGTAAATGTTGTAGATGGGATTTGAATCCAGGGAATCTGATACCAGTCCATACCTTTAAATACTTAAGCTTCTCTTTCTTTATAGGAAATGAAGCTTAAAATATTTTCCGCCTAATTAGTTATAATTTGTTATGATGCTACAATATTGTATAATTGTATAATATGTTACAATATTATATAATTGCTTCATTATCAAATACTGCAGGGTATTAATACTTATTAAGCATCTACCTGCTTTATGTGAGGTATTTTATATTATCTTGCTATTTCTCAAAATACTTTGAATCCTTAATATTTTAAAAATTCATTTTACACATAAGAATATTACAAAATTTAATTAACCTGCCAAAGTCACAGAGCTGGTAAGGGCTAGAACCAGGAACGCAACCCTCTCATCTATTTGTTTAACAAATAAGCATTGAGCACCCACAGTATGCCAGGCACTGTTCTGGTAGCTAGGGATATACTACAGGCCCCTGTCTTTTGTCCTGATAGAGGATCTACACAATAATTGAAACAAATAAACAAGAATTCACTGGGTCGTGATAATTTACTTAAAGAAAATAAAACAGGGATTGACAAAGTGAAGAGTCCTGATGCCAAGGGGACACCTAGAAGTTTCTCAACTTTGGCACTACTAACACTTTGGAACTGATAATTCTTTATTATGGGGGATCATCCTGTGCATTGTAGGATGTTTAGCAGTATTATAGGATGCCAACAGCCCTCCCCAAGTCCTTACTGCCAAAATGTCTCAAGATACTTCAGACAGTCTTCTGGAGGGTAAAATCACCCCTGATTGAGAACCACTGACCTAGAGTGAAATTTTTCGGGTGAGATTAGGCTTAGTATGTGTGAAAAGCAAAAGAAATTCATAGTAAATAAGGAGGAGAGTGGCAGGAGATGAGCTTACAAAAGTAGGTGGAAACCCCACAAAGCAAGGGCTTTTAGGCAAGGGGAAATACTTCTGATTTTATATTAGGTTCCTCTTGCCTAGTCTGACTTACAAATGCTGTTGTTGTTATTGTTGAAGAGCCAGTTATCCTGTCCCTCTTTATTTTTCAAGAGCTCTTAATAACTTTCAAGCCTTGCCATTCTCTACCCTGAGTTTCACACCATCCAAGTTCTGTGACCTGCCTTCATTTGTCCTGTGCGGCATTCTCTTAAAAGTCCTTAGGGTTTGGCTTTTCAATTGCACTTGTGTCTTTTCATTCCTTGGTGTCTTTTCCATGTGATTCTTTGCCTAGAACACAAAGCCCTGCTCTTCCTGCCTGGAAAACTCCTAGTCACGCTTTAAAAGCCAATTCAAGTATCCGCTTCTCCAAGATACCTCCCCTTGCATCCCTTCCCAGATGCAAATACCATAGCATATATGGTGGTGCATTATCCTCCTTTACATCTGAATCAAGTTCTTCACTTCCACAGCAACTTCCCCAAGGGTATGAGACAGATCTTGAAAGTGAAAGTGAAGTCGCTTAGTCCTGTAGGACTCTGCGACCCCATGGACTGCAGCCTACCAGACTCCTCAGTCCATGGGATTCTCCAGGCAAGAATACTGGAGTGGGTTACCATTTCCTTCTCCAGGGGATCTTCTCGACCCAGGGATCGAACCCAGGTCTCCTGCATTGGAGGCAGATGCTTTAACCTCTGAGCCACCAGGGAAGCCCATGAGACAAATCTTGGTCAGCTTTAATTCTCAAATAACTATCCAGTGTGTAGCATGCAGATAGAAGGTTCGTTCCTCTGTCAAAAATTTATGTTACTATTCTGAGCCCTCTTCCAAAACATAAGAATACTACTTAAGAAAACTTGTTTTTTTAAGAAATGTATTCTCAACTTTTTCTGTACTGAATACTGATTGGTACATTTATTTGAATAAAACAGACAGATCACATATACACACTCACTAAAATTTAGTAACTTAGAAAATATACCTTTAAAGTTATAGTAGTTAGAATGTCATTCCTTCAAGAGAACTACCTACCACATAAGTACACTTTAACTTTATGCTGGGTAGATCAAGGGCCAAAAATAA
Source organism: Bos javanicus (assembly GCF_032452875.1). NCBI lineage: Eukaryota > Metazoa > Chordata > Mammalia > Artiodactyla > Bovidae > Bos > Bos javanicus. Next base: position 56,945,709 of record NC_083881.1, on the reverse strand, counting down.
TAAACATGAGGATCATAATCACTGAGAGGGAGCAGTGCACTCCAGTTGTGACTGTTAAGTTTAAAATCTTCTCTCATCCCACCCTGTAAGCATTAGGACATGTCCCACCCTGCAAGGATTAGGATCCAATCATCTGGAGTAAATAGATCAAGGAGTTTGTAAGCCATGGGTCCCATAAAATTTCCTCACACAAATGCATTGTTATAATAAATGTCTTCAAAGCCAATGGTGTTGATTTTATATGTATTCATATAGTCAATGAAAAGACTGAGAAAAGAGAAAGCAGCAATAAAAATCTGCCACTACATGAATCCAACTGTAAGCAATGTGCTGATCTGTAAACTTGGCTGAGTAAAAGTGAAATACTGGACTAATGAAAAAGATAGTTACAAAAACCAACTCTTGAATCCAAAGCTAAGCTAAATAAGAACAAGATTCTAATTTCATTTAGCACTGTGTTTTGCACATAACAGACATTTAATAAATCACTGCTAGGTGCATTAATATGCTTTGCCACACACCTGTTTTCCTAATATTAAAATATCTGATACATTATGCTCTTTTCACATGATTCACAAAGTTTGAACTCTGGCAAAACAACAAACCTAGGCAGAAGTTTGATTAGTTCATTCCAGGGAAAAAAAGGAAACCAAAGTGTGTGGTACACTTGCTTTTCAATGAAACCATTAAAAAAGATTTCTCAATCCCCTTTTTCTTCATTCTTCTGCTTTAATACATGAACCAAAAACTCAAATGGACAAGGTAGAGCTGAGCATGAACCTCTCTTTTAGTATTTGCCAACAGGAATAAAAGAGCCAAAAGGAACCCAAAACACTGTTCTGTGTTCTCTTCGATACCACTCATCACAGTTACTGTCATCACATAATATTTATTGCAGTTGACCCTGGGACTACCATGAGAAGGTCATTTTTCAAAATGATTCTAGCTGCCACTTCTAACCAACAGCAAACTTACCTAAGACAAAGATGTGATTCCACTGGGCCCACTTTGTATTATCAACCAGGGAAGCATTATAATTGGAGACAGATTACAGTTAACTCAGGAAATTCTCTGTGTTAATCCCTTAAAATAATAATAGTGAGTTGGAAGGAGTGGCTTCCTATTTTTATTTTAAAAGAGAAAAGAAATAAGAAAGAAAAAGTTATGACCTTTTCATTTTTAAAAGAAAAGACAAGTTACAGTAATTGGTTTGGTTTTATTTTTGCACCAACCGTACCAGTTGTTTGAGGTGAAGTGTATATTCAAATAATTTAACAGTATGGGAAAAAATCCACCTGTCATGCAGGAAACATGGGCTGGATCCCTGATCCAAGACTATCCCATATTCCATGGAGGGACCAAGCCTGTGTGCCATAACCACTGAGCCAGTGCTCCACAACGAGAGAAGCCACTGCAATGAGAACCTCAAGCACCACAGCTAGAGAGTAACCTCCACCCCAGTCAGCAGCAATGAAGACCCAGCACAACCACAAGTAAATAAATTAAGCTTACAAACAATTTTAACAGTATGTATGTGTAAAAACAGCCTAAGTATCAGTCTCCAAAAGCTTTTAGAAAACTACTATTGCCCTTCAAAAGAACTGTCCATGTTTAACTTCTCAAAAAATCAAAGGAAGCAATTACCCTCCACGCTGTATATCACAAACTATTTCCCCACATCTTTAGCTAATATTATTTTATTTTTCACAATAATCCAAATAAGCATACCTTCAAAGTTGCTTTTATGTAAATGACTTTCTTCTTTTTTCACTTTCTTCCACTGTCCCCTTCCAATTAGTCCCCAAGATTGTGCAGGATTGTTGTTCCCTAAAACGGCTATCGCACTGTTTCCTATCCCCGTATTTCTTCTACAACCTAGCTTGACCTCCATCAAGACCTGGAGTCTGGAGTCCCTTCTTCAATGGAAGTTGGCCTTCGCGACAGGTGACGCCCTGTCACTTACAAAGCTCAGTCACAAAAGCCAATCCACGTCCCCTTTTGTTCTCTTGCTCTGCATGCTACTGGAAGTCAGTCTCTGTGCTGGAAGCAAGCCCGAGCAACCCGTGGATAGACTCATTTGAAGGGGAATCAAAGCTCTCTGGCTCTCGACTCTACAGGTGCCTGAGGCAAGCCGGAGCCATGCAAACTGCTTTCACCTCCAGGGGTCGCGAGGACAGGAAGCAAAATGGCCGCGGGACGAGGTCGCGGCTAGTTACCGCGAGAAGCCACGGGAACACCTGCTGAAAACACCTGACGGGCTTCCACACGCGGAAAGAGCGGCAGACGAAGGCAGTCACCGAGACCCCAGCAGTTCCTCAAGGAGGCGCGGAAGCTGCTTCAGAAGGAGCACCACCAGTTTTACTTGATGATCCTGACAGAGGAGGCAAGGGAGCTGCGCTGGTTCGTATGGCAGAGACAGAGTCAGCGCAGCAAGACTGTCTCAACCTCAGTCACTGGCCCTGGCATGAGTCTGAGGAGAAGCCAGAAGTCATCCTGGAGATGCAGGCCTCACCCTCACCCAGAAAGCCCTCGCTCTCCCAGCAGATCTCTCCCGCGGCCTCGCTGCACACACAGCCACAAACAGGTCAACAGGAAACGTTCCAGGACTTCACCAAGACGCCGCCACTGCCTTTCATACCCTCAAGCGCCAGCGCTGAAGGACAGGCAAAGCCGGCACTGCTGGAAGTGAGACCCGAGGCCAGGCCGCGCCCAAACCATGCTACGAGAGCCAGACCCGTCTGCCTAGCTGTCGCTGTCACTCTGCGCCGCACTGATCGATGACCCTTCTGCCCAAGGTCAGGATGCAGAACTCCTCGGGCCTAGGGCTTGGACCCGAGAAGAAGCAGGCAGCTCCGAGCTGGCTTACCCTGAGAGGAGCCTTCAGAGCCAGTTTTGGGGCATCTTCCCAAATGTATACCCCACCGGGCCCTCATGAGATTTGTGAAACTTAAACTAAAACTTTTTTTTTTTTTTTTAACAAACGCCCTCAGCCTCAGTCCTTGCTAAGCTTCAGAGTGACAGTCAACACCTATCTGACACGGACATGTGAGTAACCCATCTTAAAAGTAGATCCTTCAGATCTCTTTGAGGCCATCTGGCTGATGCCAGCCATGGATCAGACAGGCCATTCCCACTGAGGTCTAGCCAAATTGCATAATTTAAGCAAAATCAGTAATTGTTTGTCTTTTAACCCATTAAATTTGGAGGTAGTCTGTTATGCAACAGTAGATAACTGATACATCCTCCCTAATGTGTGTCTATCTTTACACTCCCATTGTCAATGTCCTAAATTCAGGTTCTCATCGCTTGCCTAGTGTATTACAATAGCTGATTTTTTCCCTTCCCTCTAGTATTCTTGCCTGGAAAATCCCATGGGCAGAGGAGCCTGGTACGCTGCAGTCCATGGGGTCGCTAAGAGTGGGACTCCACTGAGCGACTTCACTTTCACTTTTCACTTTCATGCATTGGAGAAGGAAATGGCAACCCACTCCAATGTTCTGGCCTGGAGAATCCCAGGGACGGGGGAGCCTGGTTGGCTGCCGTCCATGGGGTCGCACAGAGTCGGACATGACTGAAGTGATTTAGCAGTAGCAGTCTCTCCCTGGTTGATTTTCATTTCCACAATCCATCATCTATCTTGCTTCCTCACATCTTATTTATATAGTGTGTGTATTCCCCCAAATCAGGAAAAGTTCAAACTGTGATCTGAGTTTTCAGTATCTATCTCTGATTCTGAATTTGAGTTATCTGTTAGAATTACCCAAGGAATTTTTTAAATCAATGCCTGAGACTCAACTCAGAGATTTTTATTCAGTTGGTTTACAGTGGGAACTATTCATTGGTATTTCTTAAAGCTCTTCAGATATTCTAAAGGGCACCCAAAGTGAGAACTACTGAAGCCACTGGGAGTGGTGGGTGTAATGAGAACAGGGCCAACACCAATATTCAAGATACAAGTAAAGGATTTGGAAAACACTGATCCAGAGTTTTAAAAGTAGGAGGAAAAAGCAGAGTTTTAAAATATCAAGAAAGAAAAATGACTGGAAAGTAGACAATAGAAATGTCAGGATACCAAGCATCGTTAAAACATTTATGAATTTCTCTTGTGTTATTTTATTATAATAAAATGATTAATACAGTCCTGATAGGCTAAGTTAACTCCAGAGCTGAGAAGGAACTCACATGAATCCATTAGGACATGATTTCATTCACATCTTTGTATATTTACCAACCCTATCATAATATATTGAGTGCCTACTGTTTGTCATTCATGGTAGAGAATGAACAACACAAAATTCTTGCCCTAAAGGAGCATTTTTTCAAATTGGGTGTGACAAAAAATAAGCAAGTGCATAATGTGTCAGAAGTTGGTAAATAATACGAAGAAAAGTAAAGAAGGGAAAGGGGAAAAGGAACACTAGGGCAGGAGTAGGGGATGGAATGTGGAGAGTATTTTTTAAAGGGGTCAGAAAAGGCTTCACTGGTAAAGTTTCCTTTGAGCAAAGACCTGAATGAAGTGAAGAAGCCAGTCATGTAAATGAATACCTGATGGTGCAGCGACAGAACAAAGAGCAAGTGAGAGCATGCTTGAGGATTATAAGGTACAGCAAGGAGGCCAGTGCAGCCAGGATGAAGGTAGTAGGACATGAGGTCGAAGAAGTAACAGGAGAAAAAGTAAGGGTTTTAGAAGTGGGTAGGAGAAACTGTGACAGGTAGTGGTTCTTTATCTTACTTCAGAATCACCAAGAGAGACTTTCAAAATACCCATGCCCAGTCCACACCCTCAGAGATCTGTTTGAATTTAAGAAGGAACTCAGACAATAGCAGTTTTCAAATGCTCCCAGTTTATTGAGAATAATTACTGTAATGATTTATATGGATTATAAGTCACTTAAATTCTATAGATTTGCTCTGAGTGAGATGAAAAAGTCATTGAAGGGTTTTAATGAGAGAAGAGGCAAGATCAATATTTCAATTAGTTCATCCTAGCTGCTCTATGGAGAAAACACTACAGGGCAAGGAAGGACCCATTCAGACCACCTATCACTATTTTGAACATTTTCTTTAGTGAACATGCATAGCTTTTGTATTAATAACAGAAATTCACATTTAAAAGCATCTAAAAATATATTGAAGGGCTATATATTAATAAGCAGAGTATTACATTCTCTATTATTAACCCATTCTTCCAGATGTCTTTCTCAAGGAAAAATTTTCATGACAGGTAGTGAGTGGATTTTATATTATTTGGCTAGGGTTACTAAAACAAAGTATGGCTTCTGCCCACAAGGTGGGAGACCTGATCAGATCCATGAGTCGAGAATATCCCCCAAAAGAAGGAAATGGCAACCCACTCCAATATTCTTGCCTGGAGAATCCATGGACAGAGGAACCTGGCAGGCTACAGTCCATGGGGTTCCAAAGAGTTGGACACAGCTGAGTGACTAACACTGACTGACTGTAACAAAGTATCACAAACTAGGTGGCTTAGAACAAGCAGAAATGTATTATTTTACAAATCTACAGGCTGGAAATATAAAATCCATGTGTCAGCAGAGCTATGCTCCATCTGAGACTCTGCGTAGAATCCTTACTTGCTTCTTTCTAGTTGCTGGTGGTAGGCAGTTCTTTGGCATTACTTGGCTTGCAGTTTCGTCTGTCCCATCTTCGCCATCATGTAGTTGCCTTCATATCAGCTTCCTTCTTTGTATATATTCATCCAGATTTCCTTTTTGTAAAGACACAAGTTATATTGGATTAGAGCACACCTTAATCACTTCGTTTTTGTTAGTTAAAGCTGCAAAGATCCTGTTTCCAATTAACATCATATTCTGAGGTATTGGTGGTTAGGACTTCAGCATATCTCTTTTTTGGGAAGGGGAGCACAATTCAACCCATACAGATTGGTCTTTAATGAGAAATAATATAATTGATATCATGCACTACATTCTCTATCAAGGCAGAAATAGACAAAGAAAAGAGTAGAACTATTCTCAAAAAGTTAATAAAAGTCTTGAAATAAAGAAGATTACCCAGAGAAGGATAAGAATTTTATTACCCTTAGAAGCATATTTTTTGATTCTCCCACTTTTTCCACTTCAGCAGACACTTCTCAGAAAATGACTGAAAATGATGAAAAATAAATCAGGTTGGTGACTTTCCTTCATGGAACATGAATTTTCAGTGCTTTAGTGAATTTACATTTATATCTGGATCCTTTAGCCTTTATGGCCAGTAATTCCTTACACAAGTTTGCTGAAATTAGGGAAGTTACCCACACCTTTCAAGTTGGTTTCACAATTCCAGGGGAGTGGAAATTAGAATTTAATTAACATTAATCAGAGAGAATATGGAGGTCAGCCTATGAACGTGTTTAAAACATGTCTAACTTGCTGAGAAACTTAATTTTACCTAATGAAGGCCTTTTTTTTTCTTCAGCAGCAAAATGAAAAGTTTCAGGCTGACAGATAAACTTTGTAGGGTGACTGAACTTTGTTGAATGCTGGCTTTGAAAACCAGTAGCAAATTCCATAAAGAAAAATCAGAGCAACGTAATTCTTAGCCTCAACCTATCCCCCGGCAAAGCAAATCCTTATCAAGAAGCCACTGGTGACCCAAGTAACCAAGTTGAGCTGAAGTTAATGTGTTTGTATATATGCTGTACAAGGAAACTGAGCATTCTGTCATGAGACATAGAGCAAAAGAAGATGAGGAACAAACACCTACTTCTTGATATATTATCAAACATCGTGCATGGAATTACTCTAAAAGTATACACAGTGAAGTATAAACTGTGTTTGACCCATCTATTATCTGGAAGTTAAATATCTTCAAATTCATTTACTCCATTAATCAGCTGCTACACATTCTGTCTCCAGCTTCTACCATCTGCTTTTAATTAACAAAACAATCAGCATTCCAAACTGCAATGATAAATAGCTAATCATCACAGACTTTCAGCTTACAGGTGTATTCAAAAAGAAAAGAAATAAACAGACTTATTTAGTTTCAAAGAGACTTGAAATATGAATCCAGAATATTGGCAAAAGTTACCTTATTTCTTTGGCATCTTGAGAGTTTATAAATGAAATCCACTGTAAGTAAATAGCTATAAAATAAGTTTGGGTTAACAAGATTAACAAATAGTGTTATTTTAGGCTGAATGGTTGAAATAAAGTTAAAACGATCCCAACTTTTCATGGAGAAAAGTTTAACTATGAAGAAAATATCACCTCCTCCAATACCAACAACTGAAACACTATATATCAGAAGTTAGATAGCATAAATATTTCAACAACTAATGAGATAAGTTTACCTTTGTATTACATTTACATTGATTTTGGTGAAAAAAAAGAACAACAAATGCCTACTTTTTTTTCAAACAATGCAAATCAAGGTCAAGAGAAAGAAATGAAATTAACATTCATGAGTGTCTACTAGGTATTGTATATCACAAATTCAGTCCTGTAAGCAGCCCTGTGGAGATTATTTCCCCCACTTTAAAGATAAGACGACTGAGCCTTGGAGATAAAGGTCAAGTTAAGAATCAAACTCAGGACAGTCTGTGATTGATAGATACCTTCTACTGCCTGATTAATACCTGATAAATAGCAAAAATCTTTATAGGAGAAAGTTTTGCTGTATTTGTATAAAGGAGACTACTGGATTGACAAGTATTGGTGTTCAAAAAATAAGCAATTCACTTTTCATTACTACATTCCTCATCAAGGCTAAAGCCTAAATGATTATATGTAGAGTTTGTGCATATATATGTATATTATATATATATATATATTCTGAAATAAGACAATAATAATTTTTTAACCTTCTGGATATATTGTTTTTTAATTTTAACAATGGTAATTGCATTCTCTGAGAAAGTTGCTAGTTGCAGATGATCAGCATATCACTTCATGATCAGTTCCCCTTCTAACAAAGCCAGTGAGAGATTATAAAGTTTTTTACTGGACCTGTCAATTCTAAAATACAAGACAGAAATACTTTCATTGGGGTTCTCTAAGATTCAAGAACAGCTCATTTTTAAAATAATAGGAAAATCTGTGTATTAAATCATCTGTTATTTTTGTTTAGTTGCTAAGTCGTGTCCAACTCTTTTGTGACTCCATGGACTCTAGGCCACCAAGCTCCTCTGTCCATAGCATTTCCCAGGTAAGAATACTGGAGTGGATAGCTGTTTCCTTCTTCAGGGAATCTTCCTGACCCAGGGATCAAACCTGTGTCTCCTGCATTGCAGGTGGATTCTTTACCACTGAGCCACCAGGGAAGCCATATTAAATCATAGGTTTAGGCAATTCTTTCATTTCAGCCCACTAAGAAAGGCTGATCCTTCATGGTACTCAGCACCATGTCTGTTGAGAATATATTCTGAAAAAGACAAAAGAAGAGTGAATAGAATTGAAAAGGAAAGGAATAGAGGGATCCAGAGGAAAAGCAATGAAAGCTGAAGTGGATTGTCAAGAGAAAGGTGGGGAAGAGAAGGTAAAAGAAATGGAAGAAGAGGCAAGGAGAGAAATGACCAAAAGGACTTTAGAGAAAGAGTGAGATGCTTAAAGAGATAGCTTAGGAAGACATTTATGTCATGTCAGATAAAATCCTTTCCTTACTCTCCCTATGACATCATCAGTAAAATCCTTACCTGTAAACACATTACTCCAGACCACCTCAGCCAATACCCAAATGCCAGGATTTTTTCCCTCTCAAGAACCAACCAGGGGCTGTTCACCCGAGCATAATATCCCAAAGGGACAGCAGCTGTTGCTACTCAGCTTCTCACCACAGCACCGTGCAGAGAAATTTCTGCAAAACAGCCAAAATCCCCCTTAGGATTTTTAATAGAGGACGTGTCAGGTAGAACCCAGAGGCCAGTCTACGCTGGAGGCGGCAGATTGCTGACACCACCTTATTTCACTGTACTTTGAGAAAGTTTGTTGACTTGAGGAAGAATTTCTATGTACCTGAGTAGCATGTATTCCTCTCTACCTTTCTTTCTGATACACATTCTTGTAAGGTACTTGTAAAATAAACCAGAGGAGAACAACATAAGCCTTCCTCAATCTCATCCTATTTTTCATCTTCCTGGGATGTGGCCATCACAGCACTTTATTAAGACACTAGGAGACAAGAGATGAGAAGATAGGGAAACAAGTATCCTTTACCTGGGTGACCTGAATGTTGTCCCATGATTGGAAACACATTTGAACACATGGAGGTACCCAATTAACAAATATGGTAGAACCTCCAATAATTATTACTAAGTCAGCCAACCACTTGAGTGGGACCTTGTTAGTCTCTGAACCTGTCAAGGACTTACAGTCTCATATGTCTTTTACCCTGTAATGTGGGTTATTAAGTATGAAAGTTAATCACAGTTACTAAATTCAGGGGAAGAAAAAAGAAGCAGACTGAACCAGCTGGGATGTAACAGAGAGATTTTGGTGACACAGAGTTAAATGATGAAGTTTTCTTTGTTAATAAAATGAAAGTGGTTGCCTCCCTACCCTTCCATTTTTAAGGTGTCTCCTTAAAAACAGGCCTAATAATAGGCCTAAGAAGAGACCTAACCTTTTGATTTTGTAGTGTAAAGTCACAGACCTTCTGACCTTTGGAACTGTAAACACGTATCTCCAAAATGAACAGGGTATCTTTCAGGAGGTAGCAATCACAGGTACCATCATTTTTCCCTTGAGGCAATAAGAGAAGTTTCTTGTTCTTTTTCTGCTTTATTGTGTATATTTGTGTGAAATTCTCTTTGTACCTTGCAGGTCACTTTCATCCGAACTTAAATGCAAATAAGCCATTCCCTGAAGAAGGGAAGAGCTACCCACTCCAGTATCCTGGTCTAGAGAATTCCATGGGTTGTATAGGCCATGGGGTTGCAAAGAGTTGGACACAACTGAGTGACTTTCACTAAATGCAAATAAACCTGCTAATAATTTTCTGATATTAAATTGTGTTCTCTTTCTCTTCTTCTCTCTTTTCTTTCTTTATCTCTCTTTCAATATATTGGTAGAAAGAGGACTTTTACGGTCAGGATTGTTTATATCCCCAACAATGACTACCAAGAAACAGTTATACATGCACTCAGAAATCCAAAAAGATAAATAATGGGATGAGGTTTGAAGAGTTGGGTGGCTGGTAATATCATTTACTACATGTGTGTTAGTTGCTTAGTCGTGTCTGACTCTGTGCAACCCCATAGACTGTAGCCCACCAGGCCCCTCTGTCCGTGGGATTCTCCAGGCAAGAACACTCGAGTAGGTTGCCATTTCCTTCTCCAAAAGGAACTATAGAAAGCAAGAAAGTGAAGTCACTCAGTTGTGTATGACTCTTTGCGACCCCATGGACTGTAGCCTACCAGGCTCCCCCATCCATGGAATTTTCCAGGCAAGAGTACTGGAGTGGGTTGCCATTTCCTTCTCCAATCATTTACTATAAACAGTCACAAAAGAAGAAAACAGTTTTTTACAGAGAGCAGAACCTTAGTATGGGAGAAGAATTTAACTACCAAACCTCCTTCTCTTATTTTAATCACTTCTAATACATCCTGGGTTTCTTCCACACCCAGTCAATGAGATGACTTGACTTTTCATCCACCCAAAACCTCTTTGAAATCTAATTTTCTTCATTTATAAAGTTACTATGTCAGATCATATCGCCATCATCTCTCCTCTTCTAAGTTTTATTACTTTTGGTTTTGTTGTGTCTCAAACTATTTCTCTACACAGCTATGAGTGAGATTTCTAAAACAGAAGACTTCTGTTTAAAAACATAATGTATAAGGATCTCCTTCATCTAGCTCCTGCTTATGCTGCCAGCTAGATGTCTCATGACTTGAAAACTCTTTCTCCACTTATTAAATTTTTGATCCATCATACTATACTGAATGTTACTTGAAATCATTATTCTGTTCTCTAGAATTTTGCACTATTTTCTTATTCAAGACCATTCATCTGTATCCCTTTCTCTGTTCACCACCCTCTTCCTCTCAAATAATCACTACTTTCTGTTCTTTATTTAGGATCAACTAGAATGGATCTCTTCCTCCTGAATTTCTTGTCTGATTCATCCACAGTAATCCTAATTTCCTCTTAGCACCTTGTTTTGATCTAATCTTTATTACACCGTATTATATTTGCCAATTTATACCATACTATCTTTTTTTCTTTACACTATCTTTTATACTGTAAGATCTTTGAAATAACTCAGTAAATGTATTTAAGTAAAAAGGTGAATTTCTAGGAGTAGGGCTGGTTTGCATACCAGCTTGATCCAAGGCTGAAAGCAAGGTCAACAGAACCCAGCTACTTTCTGGTCCTCAACTCTGCTCTCTCACATGGTGGTTTCATTCAGGCTGCTCCTGCTGACAGACATGTCTGACTACAGGTCAAGGTCTATATTCCACAAGCCCAGTGGGAAAAAGTAGCTTTCTCTCCCTGAAGTCCCAGCAGAACTGGGACTGTTCTGATTCAGTGCCATTCTGCTCTGATTGGGCCACATACCATTCTTGAAGTGATCACTCTGGCCAAGGAGAATAAGATGCTCTGACTAACTGGGCTTGAATAACATGCTCATCCCTGGAGTCAAAGATAGAGTTCATTCTAAGAGAAACACATGGAATAGAGGAGGCACTTCTTCAGAAAATCATAAAGTACCAATAGGTACCAAAAGAAAATTAATGCAAGCTGGGAAGCAAAACCAAAACAAAACAAAACCAACTGTCCACTATAGTAAACAAATTACATGGCTGTGTAAATCAATATATTCTGTGGCAAGATAAGAAATGACAGCTTTGCAGTTTAATCCAGCTGCAGACACTTTAAATTTATTTTTGTATGATGATTTAGCTAATCTTTCTCTGTAAATTAGGTTTCTTTGAGAGCTAAATTGAAATTCATTCTGGTTTTTAGAATTCTGCATAATAAATGGAAACATATTTCTAAGCTGCATGCGATAGCTTCCAAAGAGAATTTATGATTATACAGATGTTGACTTAAACTTGTATTTTCAGTATGATACTTTGAATTTGATTGGATTTCCTCAGTAAGTTGAAAATATGAAAAAAAATTGGGGGAGGGATGGCTAATTATGGGTAATAAAGGCAAGAAATAACAGTTTTCATGTAATTGAAATTCTAAATGATTAATAGTCATTTAAGCATGCAAAATAATGTATCATATGTGATTCGGTTGAAAGACTTAATTTATAGTAAAAAAAAAATTAAGTTACCTTGACAAACCAGAATGGAAAAGTAGAAAGGGCCAATTTACGTTCAGCAAGAAGTTCCAGTTACTTCTGAACAACCAAGAACAGCTTTAAACACACTTTCCCCCACTTCTGGAAATTTCAGTAGAACTTGGCTTCTCAGAGAAAAATCTCCCTCTTCCAACACCTTTTTGTGATGAGAGCAGGCTGCCAAGAAAACTCCCACAGATAGAAAGAAGTCTGAAGAATGTCTGTCTTAAGTCAGGTATTATAATTAGTTTTGACACCACTTTCACAGTAAGGCTCCTTAATCCTTCTGAAATTTTATACAGGGATAAATGAAGCACCTGCTATGTTATATACATTATTCTAGTGGTCTTTTTAATCTTTCCTGTTCATGCTTTAGGAGTTAAGAGTTATTTCAGCTATGGACATATGGACTACCCTAGAAGCATCAGAAAGATTCTTTTCATACTTAAACACTTTCATCAATAAAAAGACTATGTTCACAGTTTACTTAGCTATATAATACAAGAGATTCTGTTCCCCAAAGCAGCATGATAAATCAGAAAAAAAGCACTGAATTTGGATGTCAGATGATTTGTAGCTGAAGTCCACAGTCTTGGCCTTAACATTTCTGTGAGTTTTTAGAGTTTCCGCATCTCCATAGGGGAGAGAAAAAATGTCTTGTAGCATTTTTGTGTAGATGGAAAGCAGATCAATAATGGATGCAAAAGTGGTCTGCAAGCTATAGGTATGCAGTTTCTGCCTTGGTACATCCCTGTAATAAACAACTTGAAAATTGTGGGACCCAAATGTAAGTATTTGAGTCAAGGCAGATTTGTAATATACGTATAAAACTACCAAGTTGCAATGCAATAATAATAGCTGACATTGATTAAACACTAGTTGTATGCAAGGTACTTTAAAAGTTTTCAAGGCTTCCATTTTCAGACCTGGCAACAATTCCATAAGGTGGATAATAGTGTTATTTGTATTTTTCATGCAGAAGGCCAAGGCTAATAAAGATTAAATGATTTCCCCAAATTCACACAACTAGAAAGTGAAGCTCTGGGCCTCAACACAAGCCTCTTCACTGAAAGTCAATATTCTTACCTCTGCGTAGCTTCTTCATCCATACAGATTGAATGACAAAAAATATGGTCCTGAACCAACCTAGATAGCATATTCAAAAGCAGAGACATTACTTTGCCAACAAAGGTCCATCTAGTCAAGGCTATGGTTTTTCCTGTGGTCATGTATGGATGTGAGAGTTGGACTGTTAAGAAGGCTGAGCGCTGAAGAATTGATGCTTTTGAACTGTGGTGTTGGTGAAGGCTCTTGAGAGTCCCTTGGACTGCAAGGAAATCCAACCAGTCCATTCTGAAGGAGATCAGACCTGGGATTTCTTTGGAAAGAATGGTGCTACAGCTGAAACTCCAGTACTTTGGCTGCCTCATGCGAAGAGTTGACTCATTGGAAAAGACTCTGATGCTGGGAGGGATTGGGGGCAGGAGGAGAAGGGGACGACAGAGGATGAGATGGCTGGATGGCATCACTGACTTGATGGACATGAGTCTGAGTGAACTCCGGGAGTTGGTGATGGACAGGGAGGCCTGGTGTGCTGCGATTCATGGGGTCTCAGAGAGTCAGACACGACTGAGAGACTGAACTGAACTGAACTGATAAATATGAAATTAAGTCACAATAAAGAATCATCATCAACTCATAGGGAAGTAGTCAATCATTTAATAAACAGTTTCGGGAAAGCTGACTTTTCAAAAATTTTATCACAGTCTCATACCTCAGACATTTAAAGAGTGAAAGGTGTGTTGTGCCTCATGGGGTCTCAAAGAGTCAGGCATGACTGAGCAACTGAACTGAAGTGAGAACTTTAAAGCTTTTGAAGTCTTATGTGTGTTTGGTCATGTCCAGCTCTTTGCAGCCCATGGGCTGTAACCTGCCAGGCTCCTCTGTCTGTGGAATTTCCCAGGCAAGAATACTGGAGTGAGTTGCGATTTCCTACTCCAGAGTATCTTCCCTACCCAGGGATCAAAGTGATGTGTCTTGAGTCTCCTGCATTGGCAGGCAGATTCTTTACCACTAGCAATACCCGGGAAGCCCTTTTAAGTCTTAAGCCTTTTTAAAGCTGAACGATGTTTCATCATATGAATGTACCATATTTTGTCTATCCATTAATCTGTGGGTGTACACTCGGGTTGTTTCAAACTTTTGACTGTTGGGAATGATGCTACTATGAACATCAGTGTACAGATATCTGTTTGAGTTTCTGCTTCAGTTCTTTTGGGTATATACCCAGAAGTGGAGTAGCTCAACAATGTAGTAATTCTATTTTTAGTTTTTTGAGGAACCTCTATACCATTTTCCATGCTTACTGTACCGTATTCTTAATTGTCATGGATTTAGGGTCTGTGTCTTAAGACTTCCTTGTAATGAAATTCTTGAAAATTGTTGGAAAACCTTCCTGAATTCTCCATCTCAGTTCATGAGATTGCCCTGTCATTAATTGATTGGTAGCCTCTGGTCTTCTTCTTTACCCCTTGCATCCATTTGATAACTAGCTAATATGTTCTAACAAATGTTTCTAAAGTCACCCCTCTTTCTTCATCACCACTGTCGTTGCCTTGGTGTGGCCAGCCTAATCTGATCTAATTCTAATTCAGATCAATTCTAATCTGATCTGAAGTATTTTCCTCTTCTTTCTCTGTCCCCTTAGTATTGTCAGAGAGGCAAATATGATTATATCATTGCTTTTCCTCTCCCCCACCAACATCTTCAGCTGGACTTCTCAACCACAGAGGACTTTGTCACAGATAAAGCATGTAAATAATTCTAAAACATTGATTTTCTTCAGTGAGAAATAATTTAAAACAATAATTCACATATTAAAATAAGCACATTATAGTATATAATAGAAAGTAAATTTGCATAAAATTTAAACTAGGCTTCTGACATGAGGACTTTGGATTACATGGATTACAGTGCCACAGCCTCAGAATTTTTCTTTATCTATGTCATTGTTGCTGTTTATTTGCTAATTTGTGTCTGACTCTTTTGCAACCCCATGAACTGTAGCCCACCAGGCTCCTCTGTCCATGAGATTTTCCAGGCAAGAACACTGTCCATGAGATTTTCCAGGCAAGAACACTGTCCATGAGATTTTCCAGGCCTTCTCCTTCTCCAGGGGATCTTCCCATCTCAAGGATTGAACCCAAGTTTCCTGCATTGCAGGCGAATTCTTTACCACTGAGCCACCAGGGAGGCTTCTATCTATCTATTGTTCAGTTGCTAGATGGTGCAACCCCATGGACTGTAGAACATCAGGCTTCCCATCTTCAGGAGTTTGCTCAAACTCATGTCCGTTGAGTCGATGATGGCATCCAACCGTCTCATCCTCCAGCATCCTCTTCTCCTGCCTTCAATCTTTCCCAGCATCAGGGTCTTTTCCAGTGAGTCAGCTGTTCGCATCAAGTGACCAAAGTATTAGAGCTTCAGCTTCAGCGTCAGGCCTTCCAATGAATATTCAGAGTCGATTTCCTTTAGGATAAACTGGTTTGATCTTCCTGCTGTCCAAGGGAGTCTCAAGAGTCTTCTCTAGCACCATAGTTCGAAGGCATCAATTTTTTGGTGCTCAGCATTTTTTATTGTCCAGATCTCATATCCATACATGACTATTAGAAAAACCATAGCTTTGACTATATGGACCTTTGTAGGCAAAGTAATGTCTTTGCTTTTTGCTATACTATCTAGGTTTGTCATAGCTTTTCTTCCAAGAAGCAAGAATCTTTTAATTTCATGGCTGCAGTCACCATCCACAATGACTTTGGAGCCCAAGAAAATAAAGTCTGTCACTGTTTCCCTGTTTATATGCTATGAAATGATGGGACCAGATGCCATGATCTTCATTTTTTGAACGTTGAGTTTTAAGCCAGCTTTTTCACTCTCTTTCACCTTCATCAAGAGGCTCTTTAATTCCTCTTCACTTTCTCCTTTTATCTCCTTGCTGTCCAAGGGACTCTCAAGAATCTTCTCCAGCACCACAGTTTGAAAGCATCAATTCTTTCGTGCCCAACCTTCTTTATGGTCCAACTCTCACATCCATACATGACTACTGGAGAAACTATAGCTTTAACTATATGGACCTTTGTCAGCAAAGTGATGTCTCTGCTTTAAATATACTGTCTAGGTTTGTCATCTCTATGAGCTCTCCTTTGAATTAGCACTTGACTGTATCTCTAGACTCACTTTCTGCCACATCAATGCCTTATTTTTCAGTAATATCAGATCATTTGTGAGTCTAGAACGTCATCCTACTATTTCATGTATCTGTTTTTCATGTGCTGTTCTTGAGTTTCTCCATCCTGTCATCCTGCCAAGCTGTTCTATGCGGTGAACTCCATTTCCACCTTTCTATCTCTATCCAAATATGGTTTCTTCTTTGAAGCCTCTCTGACTTTCTCCTCTATCCTCACCCCTCAGATTGTTACTTTGTATCTCTATTGTACTTTAACTACTGTTCCTGTTATATTGTGCACTGCCTTTACCTTAAAATGTTAATATTTTGAGACTAAATTATTAAAATCTTAGTTTCTAAAAATGGTCTACATGGATTTCATCTCAGTGCTATCATTTTCTACCCATGTGACTTTAAGCAGGTTAACTGACTTCTCTGCACCCCAGTGGTCTCTGTAAAATAGGGACAATACTAGTATTTTCTTTATAGTGTTGTTGTTACGGTCTTCCCTTACATGGAAAACAATCAGCATCCCTAAGTGTCACCTACTTTTGTGTGTTCATTTTAGAATCCTCAGAACTTGCCACAGAGCAAGTGTTTGGGATATGTTGACTGAAACAAATTCAATTTCCTTCTTATTATCTACATATTTTTGTCCTTCAGTTGCCTCTTTGGCCAAAAGAAAAGTATACTTTTTATAAAAAAATTGAAATTTGGTGGCTGAGAAACCCTGGTATTTCAAATTATTTTGCATGTCCTGGCCTAGAGTTAGTGGTGGTGGTATCATATCATACCACCTAAATTGAAAGCGGAAGGTAAAGAATTGATCATTTAAAAGGTAGTTTGTTTTCCATCCTGCTATCAGAAAAAGTGGTCCAAACCTCCACACAGGACGTGAAAATAAAACCCATACTTGGAGATCCATCTTTCAGAGTTATGAAAATCTGTTACACATTTGTTGAAAGGAAAGTGTGTTTTTGGACAATAACTCCATATAGAGAAAAAAGACTGCCAGAGTTTGTGTATAATTGCTTGGACTGCTAAGGGTTTTGTTCAGGGTCTTGAGATTAGTGATAGATGAGCCTAAAAGGACTGCTTTAAATAAACCAAATATCTTGGATTAGCATCACTGGACTTAGAGCCCCCTGGGAAAGGCCTGTCTCCCGTGATTTCCAGTATACTCCACTTCCAATGAGCTGGAAATACCACAAGAAAACCACTGTTCTCACGGTATTTTTGCCTTTTCCATTTCTGGTTTTAGCTAAGAGAAAAAAATAGTATGTGCAAATAAAAAGCGGCATGTGTACATGACAGAAAAATCAGAGCATCCAAATGTTTGATCTTAAAACTAAATAGAATTCACACTAGTTTCAAATAAATTCAAATAAAATAACTTTAGTCACATTCTCCTAAGTTTCATTTAAGTAAATGTGTGCCTACAAGTGAATCAGATTCATTCAGCATGACTGTCATGAAATTATATTGCATTTGCATTGATTGAAGGCTAAGTGGTAGAAGAACTAAAATTGGTTGATGTTTCTAAATTTTTGTTTAGAGATCTTTACTTAGACTACTTCCAAAAATGCGCTATAAATAAGTAAGCATATTTAAATAAATATTTGGATTTTTTAAAAAAAGAGATTGACTTTTGTCTATTTACAAATTTGCTAGAATTCCATGTTTAGATTATGCTTCAATAAAATGCAGCAAATATTTATGGATCACATAGGGTGTGCCAGGGAGAGTGCTAAGAGCTGGGGATATACTTAAGGGTACTGTTGACGTTCAATGAATGTTAAGAAATGCAGTTGTCTTTGAGTATCTGGGGTGGGGGCAGGGGGAGTTGGTTCCAGAGCTCCTTGAATACTGAAGTCTCCAACACTCTCTGGATGCTCAAGTCCTTTGTATAAAATGGCCATAGTATTTGCGTATAACCTATGTACATCCTCCCACATACTTTAAATCACCTCTGGATTACTTAAATAATAGCTAATACAGTAAAAAATGCTATGTAAATAGCTGTAAATACTATGTAATTGGTTGCATAACTGTGGCAATTTTAAGTTTTGGTTTTTGGAACTTTCTGGAACTTTATTTTTGTTGTTTTCGAGCTGCAGTTGGTATAATCCATGGATTTGAATTTGAGAATACAGAGAGCCAACTATATGTGCAGTTAAGAATATTTTACCAAAAAAAAAAAAGAATATTTTACCAACTATACTTCAATAAGAAAAATTTTAAGTTAAAAAAATTCACATCAACTATACTTCAGTTTTTTGTTTTTGTTTTTTTTTAAAGAGCATATTTAGATAGAGTAACCAAAGGAATGTGAAGGAGAGGACAAAGGGAAACAATACAATGCCAGTCTTTCAAGAACAATTTAAAAGTATGACTTTCCTCAATGGTGTGCTTAATGTTTTATATATTATTAGTAGCAGAAAAAAGTGATTAAAAATTGAGTGAAAATAGTTTGCTATAACAAAAATCTATTATGCACTGAGTCTAAGGTTTAGATAGCAAAAACAATGTTTAAAGGATTCATATCTGAGCGACAGATGAGTTCATTAGAAAAGTTTACATTTGTGGCAAGTCATGGAGGATTAACCCTTTGTCATTACTCCCTCATGAAGGGCATTAGCAGTAAATTTATTGCATAACATGAGTAGAAGTTTCTCTCACGATATAAATACATATTAACTATTTGTCAGGTTATTACCTTCAGGTATTAGTTGCACCAGTTTAAAAGTAAAGCAGAGTAATGTTTCCTGTTTGCCCGCATAGCTATGTCTCCTAACTAATGACCTGGATTCAGGTTAACAACCAAATAAAATATCTCTACCTTCTCAGGGATATAGAAGTTCCAATGGCTCACAAAAATACCTTGTTCCCATGCAGTCTCTGCCTCTATCAGAACAGCAAATAGCAACCAATTTTGATATACTTGCGTGGGCTGAGACATTAACAAGTGACTCATCTATCCTCATGTAATATAGTTGTCAGATCTTAAAATCAGTATCTAACTTCAAATAAAACTCCTGAGATCTGATCTGTTCTTGCTCAAAAGTGCGTATTTCCCCCATGGGAAGAAAAAAAAAGAGTACTCATCAGGGAAGAGTAAGAATGTCAGTGGTAGAAATGAAGAGGAAGAAGCATCCCAACTCTTCAGGGGAACCTCTTTAATAGCCACAGGGTTTGGGAGGTTGTTGGGATTGTGGCATGTGGTCTCTCTGGGCATGAGCTGGGA